>NC_085033.1:5563120-5675193 GCF_963692335.1 Osmerus eperlanus
GAAGATCTGCATGTGCCCTCACATTGTCACTAGCATTCTGGTGGCCTTTTACTGTACTGTCACTTTTTAATGAGAAGGGTGACCAAGAGTATGGGACTCGTTATTCATGACAGAGATAATAAGTATCTCTCTGTTCCATCTCCTCCACCCTCACCTATTCCCCCTCTCTCCTATCCTGTCCTCTCCTCCATTTCCACACTCCCTCCTCTTCTCTCCTCCACCCTCCCCTCGAACCTCACGACCCTCCTCCATGTCTGCATATTTCTCTACTAATCACCTCATTGGTGGAGCTCATTAGCACCCACCTGAGACGGGGAGAACAACAATGTGGGTGGAGGGAGACCGAGGAAAGAGAAAGAGAGAAACACAGATTGAGGGGGGGGGGGAATGGAGAGACGAAGAGCAGGAGATACACGGAAAATGGAAGAAAAATTAGACTTCCTGTGACTAGAGCAGGGCAGATCAGGAGATCGGTAGGTGGTAGGGAAGGACAGAAACACAGAAGGAGACAAAGGGGGGGGGGGGTGCGAGAGGGAGAAGGGTGTGCAGAGGTATCACCATGGATACCTTGGTTCAAAAGAGGGTGAGCCATGACAACAGACGGTTGCCGTCCTTCATTCCTCGTTTGGCCGTGGTGGGTGGGCGCTCGGGCGTCATGCAGCACAGACACAGTGTGGGGGAGACGGGATAGAAGGATGAGAGGAAGGATAGAGGGATCAGGAGTGGAGCAGGAGGGAGAGAAGGGATACGATGAGAAGAAGGGGTATAGAGATGAGAGGAAGGATAGAGGGATCAGGAGTGGAGCAGGAGGGAGAGAAGGGATACGATGACAAGAAGGGGTATAGAGATGAGAGGAAGGACATGAAAGGAAGGTGTGAGGAGAGTACCGTCCCAGCCCACTCATTTCTCTTTTTCTGTCTGTCTCTCACACACACACACACAGTCTCGCTGTTTCTCCCGCTCTCTAACTCCTTCCGTCACTTCATTTCATTCAATTAAAAGCAGCATAGTTGAATAGAGCCTGACGGCATCAAGGTCGATATTTTTCTCAACAAAGCGATCCTACTGCTACCACAGCACCTCGCGCTTATGAAAGCCTTGAGTCCAGGTGCTGACGTCGAAACAAGGAGAACAAGTGTGACCGAGGAGAAACACAAAAACACATGCACGCACACATGCACACACACATGCACACACACAGGCACACACACATGCACACACATGCACGCACACATGCACACACACATGCACACACACAATACTTGGGGTTGACTGGCACCTCTGCTGACTGACATGCCGGTAAACTTCACCTTTCAATCGGAATAACTGCAGTGGCTTTAGAAAGACTGAGGAGAAGGGTGGAAGAGGAGGAGGTTATGAAAGGATTCAGTCAGGCGCAACCAGACAAAGAGAAAAACAGAGACCATTCATTTATATCTATCTAATATACTGTAGTCTCTGTAGAGACTGTTATCATTATCTGGACTGTGAGCACGTTTAATTCACTTTTATTAATTTAGCTAATTTACTCCCAGTGCAAGTTTCAACAGGGGGTGGCACATCCGCTGCAAAGGTTGTGCTGGTAGACATCATATACAGCCACACACACACACTAAGAACGTTCAGTGTCTTACAGTTTAACAGTGAGAAGGAGATCATGGTACACAGGAAAAGAGGAGTAATTAGAGAGAAAGTGAGAGAGAGACAGAGAGAGACAGAGAGAGACAGAGAGAGACAGAGAGAGACAGAGAGAGACAGAGAGAGAGAGAATTTGTGAGAGAGGGAGATATAATATAAACAATAAACTGTGTGTGCCTGTGTGTGTGTGTCGGAATTGAAGGTTCACATGGCCGTCACTTGCTCAGCCATCTGATCTTCCGTCATGACCAGTCTTTGGAGCGTTGTGATGGCAACGCTTTGTTGCCCAAGGACGCGTCATAGTAGCCTGTGGATGACAGCAAACACACCCACACACACATACAAGCACACACAAAGGATCTTCCAGGTTCATTCTTGGTATACTTAGTTTCTGTTGTCACCACAAACGCTACGTTTGGCACCGCTGTCAGAGGAGAAGCCGTGTCTGCATTATTTTTCACCGCACGTAAACATGTTTATTTATGTTCTCATCAGGATCCATTTTTAGGCTCCTTCTCCCCTGGTTCTAGAACAGACGTAGTCAAAGTGTTGCAAAATCCCAAGATGAGCACTCCCTCCCACACACACTCGCAATCTGCCTCATCTGTTACGATTCATGCTCATGTCTCTCACACACACACACACACACCAAACAACTTGTGAGATGCTGAGAAATGACAAGCACGACATCTAACAATCAAGCTTCACACTCCACCTTGTGTGTTGTTACACACACACACACACACACACCACTATTATGTTGTTTCCTTTCACAGTAGCACAATTAGTATAACAATGTAATCACTGTCATTTACTAATCACCGATTAACTAGCCTCTAAACCCTTTGGCGACCTACACCACAATAACATCTCCAACGCCCTGAGTGCAGCCACGCCCCTCTGAGGAAGAGAGCGGGTTTCTTTATGAATGAATGGACTGATGTCAGAACGGCAGGGGGGGGGGGGTCGAACGCCAGCACCACTCAAACACATCTCTCAACACAGACACGCACACGCACACTGGAGCCGCAAGCAAATGGATCCATCTCCTACGTCAACAAGCTCTCTCCTCGCTCATCTCTCTGGTGTGCAGTCAGCTGACGCCGCGTTAAAGAAAAACGCCTCCAATAAGACAAAAGAAGAAGGGCATCTTCGTATCTGCGTGGATATGGACACCACGTCAGAGGGCTGGGGGGCCAGATCAAGTGGGATCCGCACAGGCTTAGTATTCTGGGGGAGATAAGGAAAGAGTACACAAGGGTAAAATGTTGAAATGTAAGAACACTTGGGGATGGGGTGTGTTGAAGCTTTAGCTGATTGGTGGGATGGAAGCGTCTGTAGTGGGCAGGCCAGATATTGGGTTGTCTGTACGCATACTGCAGGTGTGTTATAGGGGAGAACGGGGTCAATGTATGGTGTTTTAGCAAAGCATGAGACCGCTGTTTGGAGTCAGAGCCTTAGCTGTGATGAGGGCTCACTTTGAAACATCCATAACGAATGTCTTTGCAAACATCAAAGAGGCCTATGTAGACTACCAGTGTCTTGTCCAATACCAGCTCAAGCTATTTATCCAGTGCTTAGTAGGTTATGGGTCGCCTATTTCGACAGTCAGGTCACCGTTATCGCTCGGTCATGCCCGTGCTTTGGTTTTAACCTGCGTCAGGACCACCCTAATGTGACGGGCAACTTGATCAATAGACATTCTGAATGAACTGCGTGGGGTGCAAGCCGCGGGAGCTGTGCCCATATAGGTAGAGTCGTTTATCATAGCCTCATATCTCCGCAGAGAGGAGACAACTGCGACAGCGATTCTGCTGCAAGCGCGGGTGATGGGTTTGGCGCGTGAGTCATCGATGGTGGGTTTAACCCTCCAGCTCCCGGTATCAATTAGGCGGAGATTTTTCTTTCTTTTTTACAGATGGTTGTTTTAAAACAGATTGTTTACCTCTCTTGTGGTAAATAGTGTAAATAATAACATGCACACTGTCTTCAACTTTATGAGGTGTTCTGAGCGTGTCATACGGAATCATATTTAACACAAACATCTAAACGAAAAATGTGGATTGTAAATTACAAGATGTAGCTATGCAAACATTATAGACCAATTGAAAGAAAAAAAATACTTAATTCACAAACAGCCAAGAACTCCACTTGACATAAACTAATACAGCTGCTGTAGACAGTTAGATCTATTTATAGGAGACTGGCCACCTTAACATGTCATTTCTTAAAGCCTAAATCATTTATTATGGATTTCCAGGCTGGTGATTGCGTATATGTGCTGTGATGACGCGCGGGTCAGGTGTTGCCTCTTATATCGCGGGGAGTTGTCCAAGTGCTGAAAACAGAACAGGAACAACCGCGCTCGATGAAGAACTATAGTAGCGAAATGCTGTATACATTCACTGCTGCCATCTGAGCTGTTTGCCAAAGGTAAGAAATGAATTGAAGAGAGATTAGAAGTTTTTTAATAACCAAGGATAATTATGTTTATACATTTGGCTTAGTCTCTCGTTTGTCTAACGGAGATTTGATCAAGTCATCTGATCTTATCCTTTCACGCTTCGAATTGGGGTTTAGTGAACCTAAACAACAAAGCAATATTGCATACTTACCACGAATAGCCTACCTATACAGGTGAATGGATGATGTAGCCTATATTTTGGGTAGCTTATTTCGTTTTATTTTTATCTAAACGAAGTCAATAACCTGAAGTCAGAGCAGAGGTTGCCCTGACAACGAGGGTGACTCATCCTAGAGCTGAAATAGGCTCCATCCACTAGCCTGCAATAATAGATAGGCTGAAGCTTTTTATTTATTCATTTGGCATACTGAATTAAATGTATGCAATATAACGTGGGTAGCTTATGATAAGAAACAAGCAGGTACAGGCACTGTGTGGGGTTTTACCCTTCTGTCTCTTTCTCTTTGTCAAGGCGATATCATGGTGTTGTCACACCCCAAATTCTCCGCGGGTGGAGTTATGGTCCTCGTTGCCTTTCTCCTCCATATGTGCGCCGTCCAGGGTGCGTCTCTCCCCCGCTACCACAGGCTCCGGGGCGGAGAAGGTGAGGAAAGGCGCCCTGCTGCCTACCTCCCACCCAGTTCCGACATGATCAAAGCTCTTGAGTATATTGAAAGCCTAAAGCAGCGCAAGGACGGGGGACGTGAGGAACCCACAACTGACTACGACGAAGTGGAAAAGTTCCGCGTTCTGCTCCAGCTGGCCTCGCTCCAGGACGAGGGCGCGCGAGACCGACAAGCATCCCCACCCGCTCAGAAACAGGACATGCCGGCAGAGCAGCTAGTGCGAGCCCTGCTCAGGACCCTTCAAGACCAAGCCGGTCGAGACTCCAAACCAGCTCCGGTCGCACCCGTTAACGACCACCGCGCGCACAGGCACCACTCAGATGACGCAGGCAAGCCCGTAAGCGCACCTGCGGACTACGGCAACTTCCCTAGGCCACACAAAAAGTACCCGCTGATGTTCGAAGACGAGGAGAACCGCGACGCGTACAAACGGGCCACGGAAGACCTGGAGGAGCAGTATACCCCTCAAAGCCTTGCCAACCTGCGCTCCATCTTCGACGAGCTGGGCCGCAAGTCCACCACCACCGGCCAGAAGAGAGACGTGTTCCAGGACGACGACGATGATGACGAAGACATGTTCAGTTTGAGGAACCTGGCCTACGAGGACGTGGCCGGCGGTGAGGAGTGGGTTCCCATGGAGGAGAAGGTGGAGACGGAGGAGGTGGTCAACGGGAGCCACGAAGAATTCGACCGAGGGCTGGGGGAGACCTCAGACGAACAAGAGGAGGTCGAGGGAGAAGGCATTCAACGCCGGGCTACTCAGGACGATCATCCCGATGACGATACGAAACTGGTGGATTACTACCTGTTGAAGATCCTCGAGATGAGTGACCAGAGCCAGAAGAGGGATAACAAAAAGAGACTGATCCGCCCCTCTCTGGTCGATCCCCGAACGCTGAATGAACTCCTGGAGATGTCACTGAAGCTCCATATCCCCCCTAACGAGCTCATTGACATGCTGATCACGGAAGAGATGAGGAAACTCGACCGTCAGCCCCAAGATACACCCCGCTACAGGACCAACAAGCCAAGGGTCCGTTATTACAGCCGGAGGCTACCAGTTAAAGCTGCACCCGAGGACATGGACAGAGAGGACTTCCTGAACATCATCGGCGTAGAGACCATCAGCAATGAATATCCCGTGAGGAGACCGCTCAAACCCGTCGCTGCCCCGGCCAGAGTTCCTGCACCCCCCGTCCCGGCTGTGGCTAAAGCGCCGCCTGCCCCAGCAAAAACTCCATCGTCTTCTGGCCGACGGGAAAACTTATTCCTATCTGAGCTTAACAAGATGCCACTGAAAAGACAGTCCGACGACGACGAAGACGACGAAGTAGATGAAGACGAGGTGTTTCTGGCAGCCAAAATACTAACACGGTATCCAAACTCCATCACCAAGCGCGACACTCAGTCTCAGGCAAACGGACAGTTTCCCTATGAGTTGTACGAACAGGCGATGAAAGATTACTTCGACCAAGCAGACGTTGAAAAGAGCACTCCCGCGAAGAGAGATGCCGAAACGTCCATGGAGGCGTTGGAGAAGCCCACGGAGATACAGATGAAAGACGAGATCGCTGAGGGAACTGCTGCCCCTCAGAAAGACGACGGGAAGGAACTCCACGGAAAACCTATTGGAGGAATGTAGCTCCGGAGACCAACGACGACAACGAGATATCCTCTATTAAAATATGAATCTAAAGTAATGTTTGTTTATACTCTCTCAAAATAACCAGTCTGGTGGTGACCGTACTCTATAGTTTACATTCAATTTGTAAAATATGAAATATAGCCTATACTGTATATGACCAATAATAGTATGTGTTGGGCTGGGCTGGGCTGGGGACGAGTGTTTGTCGTGACTCGTGATGTATCAGGGTTTGTGGGTTTACAAATATTGTTCTAATCTACATTTCTGAAAACTATTTATGATGTAGAGTCAGACCGTCGCCTGCCTTCTTCCAACCCATATTGCAAGCTCTGTGATCGTTGGACTATATCGGTTGTTGTGCTAAAGCCTATATTATCATTTTTAAATCATTTTGTACGTGTTCAATAATGTGTGATGACTCAGAGATAAATAAAGCATAAGCGGGATTATTTTCTCCTTGATGCGTTATGTTGACTTATTTAAAAATGTCAAAAGAAAAAAGAAATTACAGCCTACATTTAGTAAAGATTCCACTCACAAGGCTGATATGACCAACACAAATCATTACGAATTAATTCGGTGTCTTCGTTTGTGGTTTTGTGTGTCAAAAATGACCAGATGTATTTCTGAAGCATCTAGCGAAAGAACATGCATCACATTGGACAGCTCCCGCCGAAAGGAAAACGCAACGAAACGCTCGAAACATGCCAAGACAAGTTAGATATCAAAATATTATTTTTTATTGACACTTTTTAAACGTAACAATTTTTGATTTTGTAATGAAACATTTGCACTGATATGCCTTTAAAAGACAAGTGCCTGCTAACCACTCTTACAAACATCTAACCAAGCCCACACAACACACTAAAGCACTCATTCATTTTGGGGGGCATTATAAATAGCTACCACTTGGCATTCATAAACAAAGTCTATTAAAAACATTTAAAAGCACTTCTAAATAACAGCAATGGAAGTCAACATATAATATCTTCATGTTTCTTTATCTCCTTCAGACAATGTTAAATCCCCAGCATTACTTTCTTCTATATTCCTTCAAAAGACTACAGGCATGTACCAGAGCAACATATTCAGTACTCGTGGCCAAGACAATGCATAGACGCATGTACCTCATTCACAAATTGCATTCTTCTGAAGAAAATTCATTATATTGCTAAAAACTGTGATGTTTGAACGTCATTCCCTTTGTTGTGATGCGGATGGCTTTATTCCCGTCTGTCCTAAAAAGCAGGTTTGCTCATGTACTCCTCCATTGTCTGAAAAAAGACAAAAGGATCGAGAATGATGTCATCTTCCCCCCCATTCACTGCAACTAATATTCACAGTCACACAATTACAGCATGGATCTGTAATGAAAAATACACAAAAGGGCGTGAGGGGGGGGGGGGGGCAGGTGAAGCACCACACACTGGTAAGGCACAAGCAGAGCCTCTAACCTTGCTGTCCACACTCAAGGCCATCCAAACAGCTCCACCTCAACCCAATCACTGTCACTGCTGTCCACCTGAAGCCATAACGATGAGAATGAGCGCCATGCTATACTGGAGGGTGTACTGTCACTTAGAGCAGAGGGGTTAGACATCTTTCCTTATTATCGGCAAAGTGGGGTGGGGGGGGGATGGAAGCACAAAAATGGTCTGGAAACCGAAGAGGGGAACGAGTGCCACAGAGATGCTCCACTACAGGCAAAGGTAGGTTAGTCTGTGCCCAAGCTCTATAAGACACCTACATGATAAGAACATCCCCGCGAGGGGTACAGACTCGCCTCTGACTCGCCTCTTCGCTCGCTTCAAAAGAAAGGAAGCCGAGACAGAGAGAAAGGCAGAGAAGGAGGGAGTAAGAGAGATTGAAAGAAAGAGGCCCCATTTACAATAGCACCAGCTCATTTGGGTCATGATGAGATGGCCAATAGCTGGACGAAAGGAAACACACAAGGGAATTACGAGGCTAATTTACCCCTGCTAGGATACCAGGAAAATTAGTGATACGCCTGCCAATGATTTGCTTTCCCTCCTTTTGGTACTTTGTTGTCAAAGGACATCAAAAGACAGAACCACTCCAAGATGGAGGAAAGCAAGCATTAAGAAAATGCTTTATCTCACATTATCCCCACTGTTGTTCCTCATTGTGAGAGCAAACAGTAAAATTATGGAAATAACCGTCTAAATAGGAATTTCATCAAGCCACCAAATATTTTAGGAATGCATAAATCCTTCCAAGATAAGAGATTAACATTCAGATAATAAGCAACTCCAATACACAAACTAAGTCTGTGTGTTTGATTTTGCGACTCATTGTTTGAATGCGTGTGTGAATGCGTGTGTGAATGCGTGTGTGCGTGTCTCACCTCTTGCAGCATGTCTGAGGATTCGATGGCGCGAGCCACTATCTGCTTGGATGTCTCCTGGATCTCCCCGCCCATCAGGAACTCATCGAGGATGAAGTAGGCCTTCTCAAAGTTGAAGATTATGTCTAGCTCACACACCTGGAGAGGGAAAGCCTTTCCATTATATGACCCCCATTATGGAAGCCAATATACAAGCTAACCACATAACTAACCACATTTCACCAGCAAAATCTCCCACGAATGAATTCAGATGTAGTAGTCCTAAAAAGCTGATATCTTCCCGACACATGATCAACAATTTTGAGACAATGTATTTATTTTCCCACTTCAGGGCGATGCGTGCATGTAGTTGCCAGTGATTTACAGCAGGGAGAACAATGGAAAAACAATAATGTCTCACGCTGCCAAAGTACTGGTCCAGCAGCTCCACGTAGCGATGCAGCACTTCCAGGCCTAGCAGCTCATTCTCCTGGTCTTCCAGACCGATGCAGAAATACAGACTGGCATACCTACAAGGGAAGCCAATCAGGAACAATGAGGAAGTATAACGCACCAGTGAAGTAAGCAAGGAAGGACAAAAGTGAGGAAGAATGTAAGGGGGATAGGTGGGACATGGTTCAGCATGAGGTCGGTGCTAATGAGGGGTTAGGTAAGGAGGCTGAGATGGGGGGGCTGTGGGCTAACCTCTTGTAAACAATCTTCAGGTCTCTCCAGTGGAGGAAGTTGCAGGAGCGTGGCTTCCGTGCCAGCACCATGGAGGTCATGTCTCGGATGACCTTTTTCTTCTCGCGCTCCGCTATGGTCACAAACCACTTCTGCAGCCGCAGCTTTCCCTGGCGACTGAAGAGCAATAGGAAGCGCATCTGAGGAGAGAGAGAGAGATTGGTCTGGTCAACTATTCTCTTGTGTGGGCTACGATTACAGATTAACAGTCTAAAAAAAAACTAAGCAAGGAAAAGACGGGGGGGACTTGGTCTTGAACTTTGGTCATCTTTTGTTTCTAAGGAAAAGGACAGGAGGTAAGGAGGGATGTTTCAAATGTTTAGACAAGTGTTTCCTTGCTTTGTTTGGTTGTGTTTGACATACATTTGCCATGTGTTTAGTCTATTTTGTGTTGCACGCTTTCCCATTTCATCTTCCTTTCATTGTGGACTTCAGAGGATAGACTAAATGTCTAGGCAACATTTTGTTGCGGATGTGTTGCTGACTTGCTGTCAATAGTTGAACAGAGTTGAACTCAAGAGTTGAATAGTTAAAAATGTTCTGCCTGGAAATTCATGTTACAGGTTATGTCAGGAAGAAAGGTGATGACAAAAGGAGAAAGAGAAACATAGGCCTGTATACTATGCATTCTAAATTTAAATGTGAGTCTCTTAAAACCAATTGATTCAGTGAAGTTAGGCTATAGCCTATTGGTGACAATGGCACCAAAATTATTTTAAGACAATTCTTTAAAAACACAGAGCCTCTCATAAACGTAGAGTAGTAGACCTGTGAAGAACTAGAAGTTGCACTCTGTGGTTCCGATTTAGGCAAATGGACATCACGCTCGAGGGGCCAAATCACCAACAAAAAGTGAAAGAACCTGTTACACCCGTAATGTAACTTCCATGTTTTTACCGAAGCAACAGGTTGAGGAAATAGGTTACACATTAGGTTTGACTATAGTTCGCCCAAAAATATAACAAGCGTAGAAAGGATACTTTAAATACAACTAAATTATGTTGATTTACCATGCACCTATAGTTTATATTTTATGCTGACAACAGTTATATACAATTTTGTTGTCTCGTTATTTCACCTGACACCTAGCCTATTAGTAAACAACCAGAAGCGACAGGTGCATACATTTACCGACGGAATAGATCTGACTCATCATTGGAACAGCTCGCTCACATAAAAGAGGTTTTAAAACACTTACTCACCATCTTGATAAGAGGTATAATCCTATTCTGTCAATTGCCAATAAAATATCTGTGAAACACTTTACCCTCCACCCCTTGGATCAGAGAATTCGAAAGAGCTCATTGCTGTCGTTCTCTGAATGGTCGTTCCAGTGTGAAAGTTGGAAAACTCCTCCCTCTTCGGTCTATTCCGAGGTGGAACCGACCGACACGGTTCCCAGACCTACCTGTAGAACAAGGAGGTGTTCTACTGAACACTTACGGTTTTTCTTTTGCTATACATTCTTGACATACTACATATACACAACAAACGTAATTTATTTTGAACTTATTAAATCTTGTCATGGATACATGCATTTATTAGCCTTCACGTAGGCCAAGGCCTATTTGTTCAATAGGATATTGTATTTGCAAAAATCTAAGATATGATAATTATGACTATATAAATATTATCTTACGTGTCAGGCTTTATGAACAATGGGTTTAGGTCAGAAGACCAGAATATGTTTTGCAATTCCAATGGTCATTCTTCCTGACGTCGGTAGAGAGCAGCACTCCAACATTATGCACATGACGTAAGTTTCTACAGTGGTTATAACTTGCTGTCTACATGGGGCGTCTTTAGGTTTGTTGTAGGCTTAGGCAATTTGATAATGAAAAGCAATGTCTCTGTATCGCAATATCGTCTGGTTCTTAAAAGGAATTCACGAATATACGAGGTAAGTTTATGCATGGTCCGTTTTCACAGTTTAACATATAGCATAGTTTGGATATACATAAAATAACTGTTTACTAATTAAGCTGTTCACCATGTAACCCACAATTTTTTTACCGTATGATCTCGAAAAAAAAGTTACTAACATTTATTACTTTAACCTCTTTATTGTACTAAAGTAGATGTTAAAGTATTTATTAGCTGTACATGAATGGTATCGATCACAGCATGGTACTTTAAGTAACACACACTCAGACAGACACACAATCTCTCTCACACACACACCGACACGCACACAAACCTTCTTTTCACTCCCTTAACAATAGTGCTATTGACAGCTTAAGTGCCCAGTCATTTGAGGTAGGCAGTCATGCCAACAGCTGACCATTTTTCTAAGAGCTTGCTAAATAATTGTGCAAAGACAAACTCAAATCCGCGTGGCCATTAGAACTCACATAAATACACAAGCTTGTTGCAAATTGCAGTGCTGTAGGTTGTCTCCATCATTCACTCAAGATGACACAAACACCGTTTACTGATGTACATGCATTTATGGGGTCGATGGATTGATTTAGCTTCTTCCTCAGGAGTGGATATGAGGCAGAATCCAGAAGCTTTGTGGCTGAGGACCTGAATCTGTCTGTGGTGGGAAGGTCCTTCATGATCACAGGAGCCAACAGCGGCATAGGGAAAGCCACTGCCATGGCCATTGCCAAGAAAGGTAAGGAGGCGGAGCTGTGGGGAAGATGGAGGGGCGTGTCTCTTGATGGTGCTGTTCTGTGCTCAGCACTGGGCCTGAAGCCCTGCTGTCTCATGACACTCTGATTCTTATCCCTCCAACCCCCCAGGGGGAACGCTCCACATCGTGTGCAGGAACAAGGACAGAGCTGAGGACGCCAGGGCGGATATTGTCAAGGAGTCTGGCAACACGGTAAGTAGGAAAGGTGTGTGTGTGTGTGTGTGTGTATTTTGTATTTTTGAAGACCCCCGACTACAGACCTGCATTGGATGATGTTTCATTTTCATTCCAGGAAGTACATGTCCACATTCTGGACATGTCTGAAACGCGTAAGGTGTGGGAGTTTGCAGAGGCCTTCAGGAAGCAGTATCCATCTTTAAACGTGTTGGTGAGCAGTCCCCCCCTTCTTCTCCAACAGACACACACATACTTTAGAAAAGCTTGGTTTCCCAATCATCTTACTGTATTACGTAGGATGTTGGTCTCTGTTATGTCAGATCAACAATGCTGGCTGCATGGTGAACAAGAGAGAAGTGAACACAGAGGGACTGGAGAAAAACTTTGCCACCAACACTCTGGGTAACCCCCCCCCTCCTCCTCCTCTTCCCCATTTCACAAACCACATACTGATGAGTAATTTGGAGTAACTAGGAGCCACAGTCCATTTGATCGAGCACCACCATTCAAATTGGCCCAGGGCTTTGAACCCGTACCAATTTGGTTAGTGTGCGCGTGATGTCGTTTGTCTTTTCTCTCAGGTGTGTACATCCTCACACAGAGCCTACTTCCACTCCTGCAGAAAAGCAGAGACCCGAGAGTGGTGGGTGCATGAACGCGCCAACACGAACACAGAATCACACACATGCACAAACACACACACACCTGCTGACTGGCTGTCTCTTCCCGGCTGGTCAGATCACTGTGTCCTCAGGGGGAATGCTGGTCCTGAAGCTGTGCACAGATGACCTTCAGTCAGAGAGGACTCGCTTCGACGGCACCATGGTCTATGCCCAGAACAAGGTGGAGGAGGAAGGGAGACGATCATGTTCGACACTTTTCAGTTTAGTTGGATTTGGAGGTCCATTGAATGTAAAAGGGTTTCATCCTCCCCAAATATTTGCGCTACCAAATATACTTGTCACTGTAGAGCAATCCCTTGTTATCTTAGGCGAGATTAAATAGAGATCGAATAGGAGGAAATAAATAGACCCCAGTCTCAGGTGATTGTGTGTGTTCCCCTACAGAGACAGCAGGTGGTGCTAACTGAGTATTGGGCCAAAGCCAACCCTGCCATTCACTTCTCTGCCATGCACCCAGGCTGGGCCGATACTCCAGGTTAGTACCCCCCCCCCCCCCCCACACACACACACACACACAAACATCAATAACATTTTCAAGTTGTATCTGTTCAACCCACTTGTAACCTCCAATGTTATGGTATGGTAATGACCTCCCGACCAGCTGTTGCCACGGCGATGCCTCAGTTCCACCAGATGATGGGAGCCCGTCTGAGGAGTGCAGAGCAGGGGGCTGACACCGTCGTATGGCTGGCCCTGGCCAGGGCTGCAGCCAAGACTCCCAGCGGGCAGTTCTTCCAAGGTGGGCAGGCGTCCTGTCAGCATCCTGGTAGCATATTAGATCTAGTGTTTCTAGGGGACGTTAGATTGCACTTCTTTTTTAGGAAAAGAAAAGCGTGAGTTTTCCTCTGATGGTGTGTCGTGACTTGTGTGTATTTCAGACCGCCGCGCTGTGCCAGCCCACCTGCCCCTGGCCTGGACCTACAGCACCCAAGAGGAGGTCCAGATGTTGGTGGCCCGGCTGGACACACTGGCTCAGTCTGCTCGGCCTGAGAGCCAGTCCAGTGGCAGCCAACACTCTTCCACACCAAACTGAGTGGCCATGCTGAGATTTGACCCAGCCAGCACACTCACTTACCCAGAATAGATATCTACATCTCTGTATCACTATGGGCTGCGGCTTCTTGAAAGCTGTTCATGTGGTCTAATTGAGAATTTAAATTATTTGGACAATTTATAGCAAGCAGCCTGACTCAGTGCTGTGATCTGGTTATCATTCTAATACACCACTGCTCAATTCTAAGAAGATATTACTGTAGCTAATTATATTTGGGGCCATTTTGCAACTAAATTGACTGCAGTTTACACTAATGTAGACATGATTACGTGGGTGGGCCAGATCAGATGTTAGGTGGGTACAGTTCTGGGTGTTGGGTCTACATCATTACCTTCCTCAGGAGGTCCCATGCCACCAGAACAGCTTGTGACTAACACCACCAGTGCTTTTCCGCAGGGATTTGTCACACTACAGTGGGTGATGACATTGAGACTAAGTTTCTCATTCAGATGTTCTGTTGTGAGACACTGCTCTGGTTAAAACAATGAGTGGACATTTTCCAAATGATTAAATGAATATAACGTTATCAGGTTATTTGACCAGTCCATAATCCTATACTGTTGCTTCTTTGAAAATAAAGCGGTGTGTCTGAAATGGGTTCGACAAGTAAATGTGAAAAACAGGGACACACAACGTCAATATTCAATATTTTTATTTCCTTTTTGTAGCAATCCACATTTGCTGTTTTGTTTTGTTTTTATTAATTCATTTTCTCATTTTTGTACAGTATTGAAAACAAAAAAAAAAATAATAATGTGGTGCATTCACATTTTTCCCAAGGGATTCTTTTTAAGGTTGATCTCTACAAGGGTAAAACAGTGAAAAGCTTGAAGCTGCTGAATCCTCCCATGTTGATACTCACGGAGGGTGGGGGGTAAGAAGAGTGGGGGCCTTGATTTAAAATCATCTACGACACTTGGTTTTCGTTGACATTTTATTAAACCGTTTACATCTGGTTTTATTTCATTTTTCTTTTGTAAGGGGTGATGAGTCAGCTTACCAGCGTTTATCTTTAAAAGGAACTTCCCAGTCCATGCGAACAACCGTCCAAAAAAAAACAACACCTTCTCCCGTCTCTCCCCCTCTCTCTCTCTCTCTCTTTCTCTCTCCACCTCTTCTTTCATCCCCTTGCTCTTTATGCTACGTAGGTGTAGACTTTGCGGTCCTCTGGTGTCCGTGCCAGGTATTCTCTCTCTATTAGTCCCTCTATGCGCTTCTTGATGACCACGGGGCTGGGCAGGAAGCGAGCGCGTAGCTGCTGGGTCACCTGGGGGGACGGCAACACAAACAACCCCCTCAGACGACTCATAACACAAACCGGCGTGAAGCCACCTTACTGAGACAGGCTCAGAAAATATGGAAATAAATATTCAACATTGAAAATACCTATTGTAATATCAAGAGAATATATATATATATATAAGAGCTATTATGAGCAAGAGGGAACGATATTCCCTCATGTGAAACGGCAGTGCCGGTGCTTGAGTCGAGCGCGGCAGCGTCGCACGTGTCCCACCCACCTCTGCGACCAGGACGTTGTGCTGCATCTTCTTCCTGGACTTCATGATGCGGACGATGGCAGCCTCGATCTCGTGCTTCCTGTCGTCGTCCACCTTCTGCCGAGTCTCCTTCCTCTCGGGGTCCGACTCCCCCTGCTTCGCGGCCACTGAGGGGGAGGGGGGGCACAGGGGGTTCCGTCAGTACAGGCTACGCTCGGGGGGGGAGGGGGGGGGGGGTACAGGTAGAATAACACAGCCCCACCTGTCTGTATTTTGACTCTGTGCAGCTTGGAGGTAAACTGATCGTTGACTGTAAACACGTGGCCGTTCTCGATCTCCTTGGACTTGGGCTCCTTGGTGAGGACGCGCTGGGTGGGCTTCCCGCAGGCCAGGGACTGCAGCGCCCGCACCAGCTCCCGCTCGGGGATGTCTGTCTCCTGCTGGATCTCCTGCAGGGGGGAGGGGGGGGGGACTGGTTACACTAGCACTAGACACCAAACATTTCCAGCTCTTCAACAATGAGGGACAGAGGGAGAGTGATTGCTGCAGAGGGTAAGTGAGGGAGTGTGTGTGTGTGTGTGCCAAGCCAGACTCTACCTCGAAGGTGGACTTCTCCCGGTTGTTGAACAGCATGAGGATGGTCATCTGGAAGGTGGACACCTGCAGTATGTGCTTCCTGGTGTTGGAGCCCGTCACCTGGGCCCCGCCCACTCCTACCTCCGACCCGTCCTCCTGGGGCAGACGGGTAGAGAGAGGCATAGAGGGAACGACAGGAGAGGCAACATGAGAGAGAAAAAGATAGAGGGAATAACCCACTCACTCCTTAATATCATACCGATCATGCCTTCTGTTCATTGACAGCAGCACACAACTGGTATCGGAACAGACGAGACACAGACAAGACGCAGACAGACGGTGTCTGAAGCAGTCATCGTGGCCGGCGTGCCCCGTGGCGTACCTTCTTGATGGGCCCGTAGAAGGTGGCGTTGAGGTCAGCAGAGCCCATGTGGTGCTGGAGAGTGAGCTGCCTGCCGCTGTGTTTGGCGAGGTAGAACCTGGTGGAGGACACACACACACAATGTTGGCCATCACTCGAATATATAAAAGGAATAAATAAAAGGTGTATTTTTTTTTTTTTACTACTGTATATATTAGTATGTATACACACACATGATATGATGTGTGATATTTATACATGCATATGTAGAATAAATAAATAGACCAATAAATAAACAAAAACATTTAGGTACGTTTAGGTTAGGAATGAATCACAGGTTCCTGTCTTGGTGGATCAGGCCTCCTACCTTCTGAACACCTCAAAGGCGTGTCTGGGGGAGGGGGGGATGGTGCATTTGGGCGTGGCCGATTGTGTTGGCCAATAGCCAGTGGTGAGGACTCTGACTGTGAGGTCGACTCCTCCTAGGGACACCTGGAAGGGAGGAGTTAGTGAATTATATAGATGCATTTAATTCTGTAAATACATAAATACAAATAAGCAAAAGTTTATATCTATATACAGAAGGGTCAAATTGTCAGAGACCGCTAATTTTAAATTTCCATTTAGCATGTTCCAAACATAGTAAAAAAAACAACAAAAAAAACAATCATTTCCAATGATAACATCAGCTTTACAAAGAGCGAAAATTTGAATCTTTGCAAAAACATAGGTGACTTTGAGAATATCTTAGTATTTGGTATGTCTTTGGCATGCCTTTTTTTGCAAACCTTAAGACCCATGTTATCCGAGCATGATTTGACAATGTTCCAAAGAGCTCGCTTGGCTTTCTCAGTCTTCAATTCCCCCCCCTTACAATGTTGACGGTGGCCTCAGTCTCCTGGACCCTACTGTACATCATCAGTGGTGTGAAGGATGGATGTGTGGGCTCTCCTACCCCCGTGGACTGTAGGTGCTGTCTGAACTCATCCATGGTGGTGTTGGAGATGCTCATGTCCCGGAACATCCCTTCCAGTTTCGAGGTGAACTGACAGCCGCACTCCGTCTGCGCACACAGACAGACACACACGGAACAGTGAGTGACAGCTGTAACGGTCTTCAGGGCATCATGCCGAGGATGGGGAACAAACACGCGCACACACACACACACACACACACATCCCTTCCCCTCGTCCTCAGCCTCACCTTGAGCTTGGAGATCATGTTCTTCTCCGAGTCGTCGGAGACGCTCTTGTTGGTGAGCAGTCTCCGGGCCAGGTGCTGCTTGTAGTAGCGCTCAAACACATCCTTCTCCTGCATGAACCTGAACAAGACCATAGCCTTGTCCAGGATGGTCTCCACCTCCTGCTCCGTCAACTGCACACACACAGGAACTCGGACTGTTACTGTCGTGCACGATAGCTAACCACTTTCAAAGCTCTCACCAAACCCTTTCCTGAACAGCATCCGCCCAATATTCGACCCGACCGGGCCTCCCTTAACTGTCAGAGCTTTCAGCGTCTAAGAGACCAACCCGAGTCTGGTTTACTAGCGTCACATGAAGAGTGGGGGCGACACAACCCCTCGCACGCACTCACCCCTTTGACGCCCTTCTTGAGCTTGTCGTCGATGAAGAGCGACAGGTACTCTGGCGAGCGCGAGTTGAGGTTGAGGAAGTACTCAAAGTCCCCGGCGATGGTCTGCTTGAAGAGGCGGTCGTTGTTGAAGGACTCGAGGAGGAAGCGGTCGAAGCGCGTCTTCAGGTCCAACAGACCCTATAGGAACACCAGAAACACAACCCAGTTTGAGAGTTCAGGTCAATGTTAACCGTGTTCCGACCACTCCTGTCATTTCCCGTCCTACGGGTAAGCCCGCAACCTCGCCGGAGCCCGTTTACGACTAAGGAGAATAAAATAATGTGTCCTTGATTTAAAAAAAGTTGAGGAAGGTTCTAGAAATAACCAGACAGGAGGGTGTACCTGGATGTAGTCCACAGGGTTCTTGCCCTCGCCCTCCTCCGACACCAGCGCCTTGCCCTGCTCCCTCAGGTAGGAGCTCATGCACTCACACATGGTCTTCAGTCCGTTGGGCACGCGGCTGAACAGCTTGTACATGCAGCCCAGGTCTGAGGGGGGAGAGAGAGAGAAGCTTCATATAAGAATCACGTGTTGTGGGATGTCTCTCCACCAAAACACAAGGAACTCAAACCAACACTATTAACGACAGACAAAAGGCTACAGTCACTGCGATTAATAATAATAAAAAAGGTTATTGATGTCTTTCTTTTTCCCCTGATCGATAAGACGCTAATTAGAAGGGGAGCAGGAGATGTTTGGAGAAACAGGAACCCAGCCTCTGCAGCATCCTGTTTGGGCTTTCACGTTTAGCTCCTGCTTTCAGCTTCAATCAGGTGGACACCAAACAGACTGCCAAATGAGCTCTAATGAAACAGGGCTGCCTGGCTCATATCTGGAGCAGGGCCGCTACGGGTATATCTCTTCCTACACCTCTTCCTGTTTTCACACGATTCCTCATAACAATTCCCCCCCCCCAAAAAAATATATAAATTTATCCAAAAATACAGGGCCCATTTTTTTTTCTTCAACCTTCTGTTTTTCCGTTCTTGAGCATGTGGACCAGGCCGGAGTTCTCCATCTCCACGATGGTCTTCATGTGTTTGGAGATGAGCTCTCGCTCCACCACCTTGACGATGGGCTCCTCGGTGGACTTGTCCAGGCAGTGCATCACCCGCTCGATCTCCTCGTTGATGCGGGCCTCCACCTTCTTGATGTAGACGCTGGCGCTGTTCTCCGCCAGGAACTTCTGGCTCTCCATCTGGACACACACACACACACACACAGAGGGAAGGGCAGTGGGTCAGCTTTCCAGGTGCAAAATAGATTTACTTTTTTAAAAACTTTTTTATCCATTCAATCATGCATACTATATAAACACTCTAAAATATATGAAAATATCCTCAACTTAAGACTTTAATAGATGTATCTGTTCCTGCAAACCCCCGTGAGTGGGATATGCTTGCAGATGACATGTAAATGAGCTATTACTTGTCTTATTCTCCATGGATACACTTACCCACCAATTAATCGTGCGGCACGGTGACATAATAGAAAACATTTGTGTTTCTGAATTTCAAAAGATTTTGAAAGCATTCATGCATTTGTCAAGATCTCACTCTAAATGCAATTAAATAATGGTACTATTTCCAAAGTGGTGCCAAACTGTCGGTTTTCAAGTCAGCCAAATCATCGTGGTTGTGTAAACATGTTTCTCTGCAGTGCCGGCAATGTTCCCTCTAATTTTCCGCACTGAGCAAATAGAAATCTGTCTGAGTGCAAACCTCAGTACTGTGAGCAATTTGTGACCTGTTCTCTGGTGCAACCGATCAGCAGGCTATATACAATGGTACACTCGCCTTTTGTTTTCGCCTCTGAGCAAAGTTTGCAGAGAACCCTGTTCGCTTCTTCGTGGCTAAATATATCAGAGAGCTTCACCAGCCTACCTGGACCATCGCTTGTCTCCGTTTGAACGATTTCATCAAGCCATTCGTGTTTCAAATGTAAAACTGCCCTTTTTTGGGGGCCGCCTGTAAAGTTAACGTTCCTGATTTGCGTTTAGCCATTGCTGCGTTGCTAGTCAAAGCTTGAGTTGAGCGGGAAATGGACGTTAGATCGAATGTTCAAACGGATCATTATTATTGTAATTGTATTGTAATTGGCTGAGTATCCTAGAGTGACATTGAAACGTATGCAGTGGGCTTCGCCGCATTTGGCCGAGCAACTGAACATTACTAGTTTTTCTCAAACAATAATCAAATTAAAATACTGATTTTATTTTGTGCGCGGTCTGAAAAATCGAGTGCGCGGGTCCTTCAACTGGTCTGCGCGGCCGTGCATGCATGCAGCTTAGAGGGAACATTGCGTGTCGGCACTCAAGTCAACAGTTGTCGGGTCTCCTGGTTGGGATGGATGGTGTGATTGGGAGGTCTTTACACAACCCACCTGGAAGAACTCTGCCGACATTTCTAAGAAAGGCGCCTCGAAATCCTCCTCGTACACAGACCGGCCCTCCAAGCCAAGGATCATTAGCATCTGACAGGCGTTTCTGATCGCTCCCCTGCAGACCACACAGACAAACACACAAACTATTAAACCTGGGCCTGTCATCACGCAAAAACATTTGTGTCATGCTGTGTATCCCACAGGCCCAGTGAAGCTAAGCCACACTGTGAGCTCCCCTCACCTGTCCACCACCTCTCCCTTCCTCTCCCGGGCGATCATGTCCAGCAGGGTCTGCCGGAGGTGGTCTCGGATGCAGCCGTAGCGGACCACCTGGTCCCTGAAGATGATGAGGCCCAGGTTGTAGACGTTCTCCACGTTGTTTTGCTGCACGTACACACGGTCCTGGGGGGGGGGGACAGGAGTGAACCGCTGCGGTGGGGAACGCCGGGCGGCTAACACGCAGGCGGCCAGCCGCGTACCTTGCGTGATGCTACGCGGCGCGACTGCGGTTTGTGCAAAAAAAATAATACATAATGCTAATGCGGGCGCAGCTGCGTGGGTGGGAATGCTGCACTGTGAACAGGGCTGAAGACATGCCTGGCTGCCTCTCCAGACAGAGGACTCAAGCCAGAGTTATCACGTCAGCTCAACTGGTAACCACCCGCAGCATATCCTCAATAGCAATGAGAGAGAGAGAGAGAGAGAGAGAGAGAGAGAGAGAGAGAGAGAGAGAGAGAGAGAGAGAGAGAGAGAGAGAGAGAGAGAGAGAGAGAGAGAGAGAGAGAGAGGGTTGGACAAAATATTCACACACAAACACACTCAGTGTTGCTACAGTAAATCAAGCAGACTTGCCAGTTGCCCAACAAAATGGATAAGTACAACAACCGAAGCTTTTGTTCCAGCTACAGAAAATGTCTAGGTGAAGATATGGAGACTCCAGAGAGGAACAGCGAGGTCAGTCCGTCACAGCATCCTTTAAATCAGGGATAAACACTTGAGGGGAATGAATCAGTTGGGGACGGCAGAGATCAGAAATGCAAGCAACACACACATACAGAACGAGAGACGCCGGTCAGGCCACCCACCATGTACATGAGTATGTCTCTGATCATCACCATGGCTGTCTGGTGGTCATTCCATGCCTGGTTCAACGTCTGCAGGAAGTTGTTGTTTAACGAATTCAGGACGTCTTCCCGCACCTGTGGAACACCGAGAGAGAGAGAGAGAGAGAGAGAGAGAGAGAGAGAGAGAGAGAGAGAGAGAGAGAGAGAGAGAGAGAGAGAGAGAGAGAGAGAGAGATTATCTCACAAGTTCACAGTTCCTTCAGTCAGCATGCCTGTTCTACCCATTCTGACCCACAACACTGAGCAGTGGAAGAGGTCGGGAGAGGAGAGATCCAAGAACCTGAGAGAGGATTCAAACACAGCTCTGTTCTCAGACAGGGAGGGGTGACATCAAGTGAGGTTATGACCCCTTCGCCACATAGCCGTCTGCTGTCTGGACACAGGGGGCTCTATGTAATATTCTTAGGCGGTAGAGACGCCAGCTACCTTTCTGTGGCAGGGCCGGCCAAGGGAGGGGGCTGCAGGTCAGGGTGCCCCGAGAAAAATATGTTTGCTGTCTACAGGGGGGACACTTGTCACGGCATCCGCACCGACACACCGGCTTAGCCAGCGTGTCTCTGGTGGAGCGGAAGACCGTTTCACTGGTGTGACAATGGGGATTGAAGAAGAGTAGGAGAGAGATCCCTATGAGTCACCCCCCCCACCAGCTTCCTGGGAGGGGCACCTCTCCAATCCCACAGTTCTCCACACCTTTAGGATCTGTGCTCCTCACTGAACACAAGTATGCATTGCAGTCCAGTCAATACACTGAACTGAACTGAGATTGGGGGGGGGGGGTGTTTACTTTGTTGATGAGATGCTCGGTGACGACCTCGCGCAGGCCCGTGTAGAGCTTCTCGCCGTGCTTGTGGAGCACCATGGTGTAAGCGTTCCTGTACAGCTCCTCGAAGCTCAGGCCACTGTTGTTCTTCCTTTGGATCTCCTGGATGGCGTTCTTCAAGAGGTCCCAGATGTTGTTGACGTACTTCTCATCCATCGTCATCTAAAAGGAGGGAGGGGGAGGGAGAGAGGGGGAAATAGAGAGAGAGAGAGAGAGAGAGAGAGAGAGAGAGAGAGAGAGAGAGAGAGAGAGAGAGAGAGAGAGAGAGACAGGAAGAAAAAGGAGGAGGGGTTAGTCCATCTTGACTTTGCATTTTAAAGCGTGCATACCTTGGATATCTTCCGGGCAGGAGTTGACAGACCAGTCACAGGGGTAATGTCAAGCTGTTCATGGCTGTGAATGTGTGCACTTTATGATCCCTTGGACGACACCAAATGCTAATGGTGCTAGTAATGCTAGAATAGTCAAGAGACTAACTGTGGTCTGTAAGCTTAATATTGTGTTCTCTAGTCTGATGGCTATATATCGCTGTTTTAAAAGACAGACATAAGCATCATTAATTCATGAGCAGATTCTGTCAGGAAAAGTCTCGTCTTTGACTAGGTGAAGAAAAGTATAGAATTCCAGTAAGAGAGAAATAGAAAAACGAATCAGTTAGGTCTATCCTTTTTAAATTCAGCTGATCACTTGTGCTGGACAAGATTACTTTCCTCAAGTACAAATCCTCTTCCAAACCATCAAAAAATAGGCCTACTCCATCCCCACCCACTCATTATCTCATAGAAGCTCAGCATTTTTTGGGATAAACTAGTCAAACTAGAATGGTCATGACTGCCTATGTCACCTAAAATTAACCCAGACAGCGGTTAAACATAATTAATCTGAGTTTGATATTGTCACAGTGAGAGTGAGACCAAAAGAGAGAGGTAAGAGAGAGAGCATTTCAATGGGACATGAGTTTCATAGGCTCACTCTTCCAGAGAGCCCCCCCCCCCCCCCCCCCCC
This sequence comes from Osmerus eperlanus, assembly GCF_963692335.1. Lineage (NCBI taxonomy): Eukaryota > Metazoa > Chordata > Actinopteri > Osmeriformes > Osmeridae > Osmerus > Osmerus eperlanus. Next base: position 5,586,532 of record NC_085033.1, read on the forward strand.
CCCCACACACACACATTTAATGGTCCTCCACCGTTTGGTGTTTTAACTCTGAAGGGGTCCAGAAACAACTAATATGCAAATAAAGACCCATGGGTGAAGAAGACTACTGTGTAACAGACAGTTAAAACCTTTTTTCCCGTTGCTTGCACAGGCGTGCATTTATGGCAGCAGGTTAACACACATTCATTACGAACACAAAACTATGTACCACATTTCATGTGAATTAAACTGGAGACAAGTGCAAAGCCAAAATCTTGGTCAAATTTCCTAAATAATCCACAATTCATCAGCGACCTGCTACTGCTGGTATGCGCGCAGAATTGTATGTTCCCTAGTACACTGCCTGGCGACTGTCCAGGTAAAGACATTAGGCAGCGACAGCCGGGTCACTGGCATTGCTGCAACTTTTGCAGCATCCGTTCAGTCTGAGAGTGTAGCTATGATGTTATGTTTGCATCGACATGACTTTAGCAGCCAATGTATGTACTCGTATTCAAAGACCCAGACATAGATTGATGTTCGCTGCTTGCTAGCCACCGATAGGTAACTAACTTACAAGATAGACTACTGTAGATAGCTAGCTACCAGGTGACAACTTAATTTGTCAACAGCATATACCGCAACAACAAGCTTGCTGTATCCGTGGGTAGTTGCAGTTATTGAGCAATCCAAGACACAGGAGTGTACATTTAATACCCTCGGTCATATAATTACTGATCTAGTTAGCTAGCTAACAAACTAGTTATTTCAGTAGCTATCTGGTAGCTAGCTATTCTAACCAACTTCATGCTAACCATTTAGCTTTGTTGGTAGTCTAGCTAGCGTCTAGTTAGGCTAACTAAATTGCTAACGAGTTAACAAATCACGTTAGCTAGCTAACAAGCCAGGTATGACTGTGACATTTTAGTAAATTGTTAGTGCTAGCTAGCTAGTCGCAAGCTGTCCGCTTGTTTTATTTGTTCAGCTAGTAATAGATAGCTACAACTTGGCAGGCCCAGTATTTAACGTCAGCTGGTTTAGGCTACAACAGTAGCTAGGTTAGGGATAGCCACCCAGCTATTATAATAACCATCGCTAGCTAACCTTACAGAACGGGTCAAGCTACCACTAGTCTCCACTGACATCCCCGGTTCTCGCGTCTCGGCGTCTGCGTCTACCAACTCGAATACCCGGCCAACACTTACAGGAAAGGCTCGTATCCTCATCTTGGTGTCCTTCTTGGTGCCGCCTTTGAGGTTGGACATGATTAGTTTGTACGTCCAGGGTCTACGTTAACATGAAATATTGTTTTTTTTACTACTAGGAGGCCTGCAAATGGAAAGTGGTAGGGATCCCCCCTCGACCTTCCCTTTGGATTTAGGTCCTTCTCTCTGTGCTTGTTGTTGTCACTCGCTCCTCTCAGTTTTTGAGCTAGTTTCTTAGTGCAGTGATGGCGGACAACAATCCTCCACTGCGCAGTGGCAACGGCGTTCACGCGAGATTAAAGATCCCATTCAACAAGTGTATTTTCCCCAAAAAGAAATAGCCAGTAGTATTCCAGGGTGATCCATACATTAGCCAGATGTACTTATTGAATTGTTATTTCAATTAGTAAAGTAACGTGAATAAAAAACACGTACTTTAAAAGACATGTGTACATCTTTATTTGTGCTATTTATTTCAATTCTGACGTGTCATGACAGGAAATTTGAACCAATTGGAGATTAACAGAAGTTAAGCAATACAACATACAATCACTAGATGGTAGCACTTCTTCACTGGATACATTTAGAAAGCGACTGACTTAATAAAATGTGATAATAAAATAAACCAAGATGTCCCATCTCACATTTCAGACAGTCGACCTAATTTACGTCTTTTTGGTCCGCGTCGTAGCCTAGTTTAGGCTGGCTGAGCTCTCCCTCATTTCCTTGGGCTCTATCCCAATGGTGATATCCCAGAGATTGGAAGACTGAATATCTTCTCACCGTCATGACGATGCTTTCTGAAGGCAAGAAAGGGCATACATGAATGGTATAAATGGTTTCTCAATGCACATTATATTAAATGCATGCGAGCTTAAATTGACAACATATTAAAAATTACATTTACTTTTGTATGCTGCTACCAAAACGGGTGCTGTGGCATTACGTCGCAAATTATTTCCAGCTGTTCTCTTTAATCCCAAATTTTCTAACTTTAATTTTCTGATTTCCGAACGCATTTCCCCAATCACCAGCGCAAGTTTCCGTTCGCTGTCCATGGTGCTTAGTCGAGACACATCACCAAATATCGTGTTGTTACTTTACCTCAAACCCGACACGTTCCATATCCTACCTCGGACATTCGCCCTCTTTAAACTTTGGTGTGCGTGCAAGTTTATTCAGAATCTGTAATCGAATTAGCCATACTGGAACAATCTGGGACCTGTTTTAAAGCCCTTCACCTCCAATTAAGCTGTCATCGATTGATAACCCGGTCACATGATACAAACAGAGTCATTTTCTTCCGCGCGACCTGATGCCTACCACTTTCTCTCCTCGAGTTAAATATTTATACCTTCTGTCAACGTAAAGCAGAAATCTAGTAAGGATATACACGGCCGTCGTGACTCCTCCATCCCTCGCCTCCCTATCACAGACTATAGGCTACACACTAATCGCATAAGTAAAGCATAGGCTACTAAATGCACAAAACATATCTTTGTCAGGATTTGTTTCAAGACAGTTAAAAACTCAAAACCATAAAGTCTCAATCTCACAGCTTTTCACGCGATTGAGACAAAGGCCTCCTACTGCTGACCTTCTGGCAATGACATAGGGATACTGAAAATCAAATACATTTTGCATAACCCCTTTTTACAAATCTCATGTCATAAAGGTACACAGATGTGTGTGGCGACTGGATGGCTAATATTAAAAGCGATTGGACCAACTCATTGAAGCAACACCGTGTGTATGAGTGAGTGTGTATGAGTGAGTGATATCTACATGTGTGCCTTCAAATTAGGCAGATGCAGTAAACCGTTGACAGATATATGGTAGAACGTTGATATCAGATGTTTCAAATGATTCGGTGTCCCTTTTGGTGCGTTTGCACGTTAACTGACGTCATCACTGCACGGTAGGATTCTTTTTTTGTTGAGGAACAAGTGTCCCCCCTGTAGACAGCAAACATCTTTTTCTCGGGGCCCCCTGACCTGCAGCCCCCTCCCTTGGCCGGCCCTGCCACAGAAAGGTAGCTGGCGTCTCTACCGCCTATGAATATTACATAGAACCCCTGTGTCCAGCTGTGTAATTCATGTTTAAAAGAGTTAATCTTTTATGGCCATAATCTTAAAACATAGAATGTGATGTAAATCATAAAAAAACAAACAGTTTAGCTGTTGTTAAAATGTGTTACTCAGATGTTCTACTTGTTTCCTGTCTTATACACAATGCCCATAAGGAATACAAAATAGTTTCAAACAAAAAAAACACTATGCTATAAAGGAAACAGTAAACAATAGGTCATAAATAAAATAGGGAATGTGAATCCACATCAAAATGATCCGCATAAGAAGAAGAATGAATGCAAATTAATGCAAATTAATGCACAATTCCGTCTGTGGGTTATAGTTTTTGGAAAGCAAGTTACCATCAAGCTTATAATTAATCTTTGGAGATATGCAATCAATGTCAACCTCCACCTCTGGCTCCTTCTCAGCACCACCGGAATCTCTGGGACATTTTCAAAGGTGTACTCAAGCTTCTTTTTGGCCTCTTTGACATTGCTGTACATTATTCAGACAAACACAACACATACAAAAAAGTTATGAATGAGATATCATGTTAAAGGGAATAGATAACAAATGATGTGTGCCAACAAAGTATCTCATGATGAGCACCACACAAACGAGCCCTAGCTGGAGCAGACTTTAAGGTTTAAGACTAATCATGTCATCAAATCAAAAGTCCCTTCCCCCCCACACTTTTTACAAGCAATGTCATCAATATTTTTATTTATTTGTTTATTTGTCAGGGACAATGCAGCGCACATTATTACATACATAGATAATGTTGTAGATGTGTTGCATAAAAGGTTTTTAGCCAATAGGCTAATTTGCAACCCCAGTCCCTGGTCAGACCTTTCTAAAAAGTTAGGCAAATACAATTTACTGCATAGTGTGAGTTACACAATCATGCAGCAGATGCAATATATACTAGCCCACTTGTGGCAAAAACATTATTTGTAAACAGAAGAGGTTAGTCCATGGAGATCCCCGTTGTGGACGAGAACACATCATTGAATAGGAAGTTATCCAGTCACTCTGTTGGAAGCTGATAGGTTACTTGAACATCTCTCATAGCGTCCAGAGACTTACAGTAGGCTTCTTACTCAAAATACAAAGTAATATTGTGTCACTGCCTAAAAAATCAAAACAACCACTATTAGTTTGCCTTATTTCTTGTCTGTCCATTCTCATTGGTCTCTACTGGCTTCACCAGCTGAACTGTGACCGGGGTTTCAAGGCCCACTCATGTGACTCAGCACTTCAGTGGGAGAGTCACATTGCATGTTTCAACACTCTAGCACATACTCCAAGTTTCTCCTATTCCAGAGAATTAGAACTGTTAACCACTGATAACACCTCCCCCCCGTGTGTGTGTGTCTGTCTGTCTGTCTGTCTGGTGTGTTAACACACCACTGACTGTTTACAATAGTAACGCAGAAAACTGACTGAACACAGAAAACTTCATCAGGGGTGTTTTGATAACATGATGAGAGACAGTAGCATATTTTGGAAATAAGCATAGATGTCTTTTTAAAAGCATTCGTTCTCTGCCGACTCACACCATCATACGTATTCCTCCAATGTGATAAGACAGCGGACATGAGCTCTTTCATCTGTCCATGTTGGCTGTAGCCAGGTCAACCTGTAGATGTCAGTGTGGTGTGACTTACATTTCCGTCACTAGCACACTGCATTTGTTCACCTCCAGTCCTGTCACTTCCAAGAATACATTTTTCAAATGCAAAGCAATGGATCACTCAGACTGGTTTGTGGTGTCGCCGCAAAGCACTGACATTAGATGAGGAAGAAGGTCAGGACAACAACAGACGCTGGTTCAGAGTATTCCGGACTCATCATTTTTAGGCAACCCGCTTGACACAGTGCCAGCAATACAATATTGGAGGGCTAATTTAATATGACACTGGTGGTGTCGACCTTGAAGCAGGTATGCCAGCTATTGTGCCAATAGGCCCCGAGAAAAGAACTGCAGGTGAATACTAACTCCAACCAGTTCACTGCAATTCTTGATGATACCTTGACGCCTAAATGTCCAAATCACAGTATTTTTTTATTTCCTTGTCACTATCCAAACAAACAAACTATGACTTACTATTTTGGTGAAAACTGTTTTGAAATTGTTGTTTAATTATTTAACTGCCATCCACATTATTATGAATTGATGGCATCATATGCTTCCAAGTTCACATGTAATCACAATAGAGCTCATCTGATAACTCTGCAATGAGTCATGACAGGAGAAAAGGAAAACAACGAGCTGTGAGTCTTTCACCAAGCCACACTGTGCTGTAACAACCAATGAAACAACACTGGCGACTTGACATAGGCGCCTACCAAAGAGGGGTTCGACTCAGAGAGGGACAGAGATAGGGACACATCACACCGGAGTCCAGAAAGTGTCACCTCCCCAATGCGAGCTAGACACCCTGTGAAAGGAGAGCGGGTGAGGCGGCAGAAATGTAGGACACATCTGTTTTTATGATCTGATAAGTGCCAGAGGCAGCAGGGCTCCCCCTCACCAGCCCTCTTCCTTCTCTGGCCTTGCAGAGGGGATCTAGGGGGGCTGGTGTAGCTCTGTGCTCCTTTATTTGTTGCTTCAACAGGTTTAAGCGATCCGGAACCTCCATGATGTGCACTCACCGAAAAAAGAATGTAACGAAGAAAATAAGTGACTAGAAATGTATGAAGATCAGCAGAACATGATAAAGCATACCATTTGGTGGTAAAAGTACAGGCTTAAACAGTTTCTCTGTGGGCCTGGTCATTGGAGTGAGTCACTGGCCTGTCAGGGCTGAGGGGGACAAAATAAGCTTCTGTCATCGATATTTGTTCAGTTGATAGCTTCCATCTTCCATCTTGACCTCTTCCTTGGTATTCGAATTAGAACCTGCCGTACTTCCGTCTGAACGTTGGCCCTAGTTAGTGACCTTGTAATCATAGGACAACAGTTCAACAGAACAGTGTTTTAATGCAGTACTCTAACGCTCATTTTCAGCAGTTCTCACCAACCACCATGAGACACGGCGTGATCGTTGTTGTAAATTGTCACCACAGTTAAAGGAGACGTCTTAAATCACCCCGGTGTGAAAATGTCTTCAGGCAGAATTCAATATTGGTCATAAAGTCTAAAAATAGGGACCCAAGTGGTCGAGTTGAACCCCATAGTTCCTTATAACACATGGTACTTAGTCCTGACGTGTGTTACTGGGAAACATAACACATAAGGCCCAACTGAGCACAGATCCTGTGAAAAAACGTCAGTATTGCAGTGATATGAGACTCCATCAACATTTCTACATGATCACTTGAGGAAACATTTTTAAATTCACAAACCTCCCCTCTCAACCTATTGATTGTAATCAAGTGTGCCACTGTTTCAAACGTCGACAAATAAGGCAATTCTTCAGTCTCATTTGGTTAATTGCAAAGTATACATGGTCCTAGAAAGTCATTTTCTTTTAACAGCTCTCCCTTTTTCATAATGACAAAGTAATCATAGACTACATTTGTTTAGTTTTTCTCTCTCTCCTGCTCCCTCCATTTCCCTCTCTCTGTCTTGGCCGGCGCTATTCAGTACTGACCATAGCACAGTACTGACGCTACCGTAGAAATAGTTTGTTGACTTTTGGGGCGCAGACTGGAGCTTTGTGGGGCAGCAGTCTGTTATTTATGGCCCACGGATGTACGTGATTGGCTAAGCACAGATATAATTACTGTATGTCTGGCACTTGGGTGAGCTCGTTTTGGAATTATAGTAGGCGCGTGTGTTGAGTTCAGCCGTTGCTAGGCTACAAAGTGGCTTGTTCTCTGATTTCGGTGCGAGGAGTGCATGGAAAATGTTTTAGATGGAAGTGCTTGTGCATGTGAGACCAGGTCCCCCTTTCCTTATATGCCCCCAGTTTTGTCCAGCATACACATGGGGCACTGTGCTACCATGCATTCCAGGTGTAGATCAACCCTAGCCCCCAACGACACTGAGGCTTTGCAGAGCACCTGCCACACTGAGCTGCCCCTGAAGTCAACCCCAGAGCTCTCTACAACAACCAAATCTCCTCTGCCATCGTCCTCTCCAACTTGCCATGAGCCATTTGTGTCTATTGCATTGATGTACAAATTGGATCGATAAGCGTTAGCCTGAATTAGCTAGTAGGCGCCCCCCCCCCTCCCCCAGGGCTGACACACAGCAGGGTGACCGCAGAATGGACTGGGATGTTGTGATTTATTGATGTTGCTCTTATTCCACCAACACCCCTTTTCTAAACGTAGTTAACCCTTTACATTTTGTACACAGGTGTTAGTTTCCAGCAAGGCCTGGTTGATAACTGTTGTCTGAACAGTTATCAACCAGTTAGTTGTTAGTTAGTTGAAGACCGAAGAGAAAATGCATTACACAATCGCAAGCCATCTGTGACTTACAGTGAAGGTCACATGGATTACAAGATTGGGAACCAATTTCCGTTTTAAACGTGTATTAAATGAGGCAGATGAAATTGCATCTCACTAGGCTTAGAAAGTATAAATGTTGTCAGAAAGGCTGTTAGCAGCAAGTAGCCTACAGCATGATGTATAATGAAAAAACACTGGACTTTCATCAGCAGGTAGACAAGAAATATAACAATGTGGCTTTTGTCTCTCCAAATTGCTGTCTGAAAACATGATCAGGTTGTCTTCTCAGTTGTATAAACAAAGTTCGACAACCTTTTGACTTCAATGTGCTGGGTGGCTGCTTGTTGGGTTTGGGAGGAGAGAGAGGGCAGGGTAATGTCATTTGGATGGGGTTTCCCCAAGATCTTCCCATACTGCTGCGGCCAACCACACGGAGGCCATGTTTAGCGGGGAGGGAGAGAGGGAGGGTTAGGGGATGGGAATAGAGAGGGGTGTAGGAAGAAGGGTGAGTCTAATCCCCTCGTAGCATGGATTATACGATCACTGTCTGCCGTAATTAACGTATCGTCAGAACCGTGATATGAAACATAGGGTGAGATCAACCACAGGAGACACAAATCTTTGTAATCCCTATTTAATCCTGTTATTTCAAGCGCATGGTCTGTCATGAAGGATAACTGTGACATGTCAATCCCAGTGTTGATTTGACAGAATTGGGAAAAAAGTTTCAGTACCTTCAATCCCTCTCTTTAAAGGGGCTTATTTTTATTTTTCCTGACAGGCATGTTCTGTCAGTTATCATATTGTTTCTGTGGCAGGCATACTTTGATTTTGCTTTCAGTAGGCTGGCTGGAGGTACCGGAAAGGAAATAAAGGCTCCTTCTGTTTAATATCTGTAATTGCTTTTTGTGCAGTTGTCTTTCTGGACCAGGTTCCTTGACCAGGCGTGGGCCTTAGTAGGTGTTTTCCTCTGGTTAAATAGAAGTTGAATAAATAAACCTACAACCGGCCTACATAGCCATCCTTCCACCATATGTTTCAGACAGAGGAAGTGTAGAATTTGAATGTTGAAAATTGTGGTTTAAGCAAACAAATTGCTGAGTCATGGATGAAAAACTTACCAGCTAAATTGACAGTTCAGATCCCTCTGCAGACAAATGCATTTCTAAAACTCTTTATATCGACAGGTTATTGATTTTATTGTGTTCGTAATTGATTTGTTTTCTCTAAACTAGGCCTATTTATCATAGAATAGCAAGTTTTATTGAGACGTCCATTTATTCAAAAAGTCAACACACAGATCTTAGATGAAGTTGTCATCTTGATTTATTTTGTGGACCTTTTGTTTTTCTGCCGTTTCTGTAAAAATTCTACAGCTCCATGCAGTTCGGCAACAACAGAGCCATGGAGTTATTTGAATCTTCTAGAACCCATTACTTAGGAAATGGCAGTCCGTGAGTGACAGTACATAATAGAGTCACCTTACTTAAGGAGCAAAGAAGAAGGAGGGAGAGACAATTGTTAGTTCGGACCACGTCCTGACGGGGTTCTGGGAGCGGGGTGTGTCGGGCGGCTCTTTTTAACATGACACTGCAGAGCGTGTCAGAGCCTGGTGTGGGCTGCAGCTCTGATTAGACCAGAATAGCATCTCTGATCAGTCTATTCCTCAGCGCTAATTAGCGGTGTGATGAGAGGTGACAGCACGCCGTCCAGCCTGCCCTGACTGAGCTGAGACGCCATACGCTCTCTCTGACAGCAGTATGGATGCTCTCCAGGTACTCTTCAATAACAATACATATATGGATAGCAATAATGTCAAGTATATTTAATTGATGCTCTATATCAGATCTGAATATGTTTATTGATGTAGAGCTATGTGCAAACGCCTCTCACTGTATGACTCAGAATGGAGACATTTTAAAAACTCTGTACTTGTGTCGTGTTAGAAGTGTCACTTCTTAAACCACATTTTGGCTCCTGTTCGTATCCTGTAAATGTGCCCTTGTAAGTGTTGGTCGATAGCAGGGGCTGTGTTTTATGTAACTTTACCCAAACTGACCCACTGATGATGTTCTGTACTGTGAACCATGCGCTGCGGTGTTTATTCAGTGAACGAGACAGACGCATACTGCAGTAACAACGACCCATTAAGTAAAAAATGCTGCCCTCTTTTAACGCTGCATTCTCTCCTCCTCCATCACTCTTTCTCTCTCTCTCTCCCCTCCTCTTTTTCTGACCCCCCCCCCCCCCTTCCTCCTCTGTCCCTCCCTCTCTTTCTGGCGTAGCAGGGTAGGAATGCGGTAGCTGTGTTTGCAGACGACGGTGTCCAGGGAGCCTAAAAAGGGAAGGAGTCTGCTTCTTGGCAGCTAGCAAAGGAAGAGTGCAGGGTGGAAGGAAAAAGGAGGCAAGGTATTGATGTAGGGAGGGACTATGCTAGTGGATGAGGAAGGGAGTGAAGGGAGTGGGAAGGAGACTAAATTAGGTCTGCTCTCATTGACTTCCATTCCCTAGAGTTGAGTCCAGTCCGGTCCAGTCAAGTGCCAGACAATTTCCCTTTAGTTCATGCTGTCGTCAAGATAATGGAATCATTATATCACTCCTGTGTCACGAATGAACCTGACTGTGCCTCCCCGGACCACAGCTACAGTACATGGTGATGTGGAGGTTGGTTCTAGGCACCAGTTGGAGGGGGGGGGGGGGGGGGAGGGGGGGAGGTTATCTCCCATCCATCCAAAAAAGGAACTAGGGTGAGTTAGACCATTTGATGCGGCTGGCTGGCTGGCTGGCTGGCTGACTGGCTTGCTGGATAACCAACTGGCTGGACGGCCTGAACAGGCTGATTACCTCAAGGTTCCCTCTCTGTTTAGTTTCCTATACATGGGTGACTTGGTCACAAGTCACACCCCCATTTCCTGTCTCCAGCTGCTTATCTCCACCCCTCTTAACTGATGAGATGTCAGGGGACTTCCTCTTTTTACACACACGACTGAATACATGCACACATTCACACACACTCACACAGGGAGGGAGATGTAGAGGGAAGAGGAAGTGAAAGCAAAGGCACAAAGAAGGGGGTGGGGGTTCAGGGGGTGGGAGGGGGCATACAAGCATGACCATATTTGGCAGCCGCAGATAATGTAAGCAAAAGATGAAAATGAGATAAAGGGTGGTTGTCATGGTGACCAGGCATTGCGCAGTGATGGTTGATTGGCAGCCTGGTTGTGACATGGCACTGTTGTTGAAGAGACAGAGAGAGAGAGAGAGAGAGAGAGAGAGAGAGAGAGAGAGAGAGAGAGAGAGAGAGAGAGAGAGAGAGAGAGAGAGAGAGAGAGATGTGACCCACAATGCACTGCAAAGCATGACTTCATGACCGGCATCAGAGTGGCCTTGTCAGTCGTAAGGGTACGTCAGCAGCAGACACAGGTAAGACAGCTGTGGTGGTCTCAGGGCTTTTCAAACTGGTCTCAATTGGCAGTGTGAATACACACAGTGTGTTTTATTTTTATTTTCACTAGAAAAGTACATGACAAGTAATTATTTTCCACTCCTGCACATTGACGCTAGTAAAAAAATTTTTTTCTTCTTTAAAACGTTAGTTTTTATTTGTCAAGAGCAACAGGCCTTTTTATTTTTTACTTTTTACTTTTATCTGTATAGTTGTTGTACATACCTTCCTACACAAATGTCTGGGTACATTTTGAAAATTTCCATACTTTTAACTTTGTTTATTTTTCAAGCAATTCTCACAGAAAAAGCAAAAGTGTCTGAAATGACCGACCAAAGTATAGCTGGTTGTGTAGGGTGTTGCCATTCGTGTTCATGTTATCTCAATGATAAGACTGTAGTCTGAACGCTAACTGCATGGCCAACTGTGTGCAGGTGTCAGTTGGGGACAGATCAGCCATATACACATTTCCTCTATCTGTGTTTCACACCTGACACACTTCATGTGCACCTGCTTCTCCCAAGTGTGCCAGAGAGAGAATTAAATAGCTATTCAATTCAACGGAATAATTTAATTTTGGTCCTAATAATCCTCAGCAGTTATTTTCGCATATAGTAGATTTGTGATCCTCTTTTTATGTCATTGCTAATGTATGAACTCATTATAGTTATTCTATTTGCGGAAACCTTGGGACTCAATATACAACTAAAAAGAGTTGAATCCTGCCGGCCATTTTGAACTTAGCACGTAGCTCGCTTCTCTATTCCACTGGCCTGCAACACCGAAACCACGCTGTGAAATGGCTGACGCTGAAAGTAGCTCAGCTGCAGGCATGTCTTTGACGTGTGTGTGAATGCCTGTAATAGAGCATTGTGTGTTTAGACGCTTGTGTGTACTTATATGTGTGTGTGTGTGTGTGTGTGTGTGAGTATGTATGTATGAGTGTGTGTGTTGGTGATAAATGGGCGGTTAGGGTTTGGCTCATAAAGGGCCTGGGACATTTCCCCAGTGCAGTGAGAGTTCACATCAGCTAGCCAGTGTCATTTACAAACGGCTGGGAAATAGCAGAGCGCTGAGCAGAGATGAGACCCAAGAAAGAGAGAGTCAGACTGGGATAGATAGTAAGAGCGGCAGAGAGAGAGAGAGAGAGAGAGAGAGAGAGAGAGAGTGGGTGAGTGAGAGACAGAGAGAAATGAAGAAAGAAATCGAAAGATATAAAGAAACAGAAATCGAGACAGTGAAAGATATGGATGAGAGGGATGAGTTACACCACACCAGCTCCAGTTTGTTTCCTCTGACTAGGTGGCACTCATTATGGTTTAGGGTGATTGGGTGCTTTTACAACCACACACGCGCACACACAAACACGCGCGCACACACACACACACACACACTAACACCTCTTCCTGTTCTCTATAAGTTAACGTTTGCCGACAACCACCGCCCGCCTAGTTTCGAAAATGGAATTAGCAATGCAGCAAGCTACAGTTTCTCAACCGCAGTGTGGCTCTTCCTGTTGCCGACACGTTCCTCATACTGAGAGACTTTCTGATGCCCCTGTGGTCTCCTCTGGAGCTACCTGACGCTAAGTGCACTAAAGAAAAACTCTCCAACTCACTGTCTAGTATCGGGATTACTCTTCATAGAGGAAGAACACAAACAAAGAGGAAAGAGGAGGGGAGGAACACTGTGTGTGAAAAGAGATGAGGTTGACATCACAGATTAAACACAGTCAGATCATAAACTGATAATAAGGACTTCTAATGAAGAGGGTTGGTTTGTCTTCACAAATACTGAGTGTGGAAAATTAATTCAAAGTACTATATTTTCAGGTAAATTGTCAGCTGGGAGCCACTAAACTGTGCTCTGAATGGGGTACCTGTCATTTAAATATGAAATGTATGTTGCGTCACAGAGACAGGCAGACCCTAAGGACACAAAGGGAAATGCAGAGAATACAAATGAAGCAATTGGGGAAGAGAGAGAATGAAAGAAAGACAGCATGTGCCTGATTTGTTTTTGAATGTATTTTATTCACTCACTTTGCTGTTTCTTCATGCTGTGGGAAGTGTTCACCCTACCATGGAAACATTGAAATGAGTTGAAATGAAGTGGCAGTGAGGGCAAGGAAGAGGCAGAAGAAGAGAATCTGGAAGGAAATAAAAATGGGCAGACATTGAAGGAAAGGAAGGGGGTCCTCGAGACAGAAGAAGAATATGAGAGAAAGGACGAGTGTGTGTGTTCAGCATGGGTGTGATGTCAGCTGCAGAGAGAGAGAGAGAGAGAGAGAGAGAGAGAGAGAGAGAGAGAGAGACAGAGACAGAGACAGAGAAACAGAGGAAATTCGACGTCAGTGTCTGAGTTTCACAGCGAGCCCAGATCTCAGGGAGGCTTTTTAATGTGTCTCGGATGGAGGCAGAACAGCATCAATCACTCCGTTCCTCCGGGGCGGCTCTCAGCCAACTCCGCACCCCCACCCCACCCCCGCCACCAATCACCCCAGTCAGGGTGACCTGGCTGGTAACCAGTCTTACATGGGGTAAACACATTACACAACTCCTCTATCTGCACTGGCTGTCACATTCAACTGTCCTGACTATGCTGTTGACTTGGAGTTGTTGAACCTCAAGAGAAAGAGAGAGAGAGAGAGAGAGAGAGAGAGAGAGAGAGAGAGAGAGAGAGAGAGAGAGAGAGAGAGGGCGACCCCCAGTAAAGGGAGTGGTGCGATGCAGGTGGCGTGATGGGGCATCATTCAGTACACTGCGTTGTTGCTGGAGATGAAAAAGAGAGATAAGCACCCAGGGGTTGAGGCTGCGCATCAATTCGAGAGGAATTATCACCAGTCCTGAGGTGAAGAGAGACCAATGAGAACGACGGGGAGGGGGTGAAGAGAGAGACAGAGAGTGAGGGAGAGAAAGAGAACGAAAAGGAGTGGGAGAGAGAGAATGGCAGAGAGAACAAAATAAAGAGAATCAAATGAAGGTGAGAGAGAGGGAGGGAAAGGTTGTGTCCGTGTTCATACGGTTACAGGGTGAAGAGTGTTGAGGGAATGATATTTCATATCAGATGGATGAAACGACTGTACCACAGGAAATGAAAAACTGACTGTAGTGCACCTGTTCTTGAACATAGGTTGGGTGAGGTGCAGGTCAGATGGAAACAGAGAGCTCCCGTTCTCTTAATGACTGTTGAAGTAAGCGTGCGTTTTCTCCAGGGCTCACTGGAGGTGAGCTGATCAAAACTGAGGGCACATACAGTTTACCGGTAGATCAGGTGTGTATTCACACTGTCATGTTTTAGTGAAAGCAACTATGAAGCATATGAAGATACTTTGTCACAAGGCCATTTTTGGGGGAAACTAGGTAGGCAGGGGTAGATGATTTGCATTGCGAATGCTGATGAAACGCTTTTCTGTAACTGTCAAGTTGCAAGAAACGGATGTCACTCGCAACGTGGGAGTCACTTTCTAGACTCACCAGTAATAAGGTCTAATGAGTGTGTGTGGTGTGTGTGTGTGTGTGTGTGTGTGTGGGGGGGGGGGGGGGCAGGGAGGAAGATGTTAGCTGCTAGGTGTCATGTAGACGACACCAGAGGGGCTAGGCCTCCACGTCGGCCGGATATTGCAGCATCAAGGTCCTGATCCAGGAATGAGCAGAGGCAGAAAGATGGCCAAATCCTTTCAAATCCTTTGAGCATTTGCCTGAGTCTGTTTTCAGTGTCGGGTGTGGGCTGCAGGGAGTTGAAGTTTTTGTAGCAGAAATTTGTAGTAAAAAGTGCAGATTTGTTTTCGAAAATATTTTAAATAGTGTTTGCCCAGGCTTTATTCTATACTGCTAGAGACAAGACCAGGCTAGTGCAGACTACAGCAGACCAGTATGTGTGAGTGTGTGTCTGTGCATGTCTGTATGTGTATGTGCAGAGGTAGTGAGGGAGGGCGGCAGAGGTCAGGACAACAGCCAGGCCCAATTTGTCCCTCCCTCTCCTTGTTTTTTCTATAATTATTCCTTCTTTGGCCCTTCATCTTTTAACTCTTCGTAACTTCTTTTCAACACTGTCACTTGTTCTTCTTTCCTCTCTTTTGTCAATTTATATTTCATTTTTTATTTTATTTTAATTGACATTCGATGTATCTTTTTTCCCCTCTTTTGTCTTTCTCTTTTTTTTCCTTTTCCCTGTTTCTAAACGGTTTTCCCCTCCTTGTCTCCCTCTATCCCTCTCTCATTTCCTCCTATCGGCGTGAGAGGGATAGTGTGGCTGAAACAGAGAACCACTTCCTGGTGTTGGTTTAAGGGGCGTGGTCAGCTGGATTCTGAAAGAGAGAGAGAGAGAGAGAGAGAGAGAGAGAGAGAGAGAGAGAGAGAGAGAGAGAGAGAGAGAGAGAGAGAGAGAGAGAGTGATAAAGAAAGAAAGAAAGAAAGAAAGAAAGAAGAGCTACGGGGGGAAATCTGTTCAATATAGTCCTGCACAGTTCTCCTCCTTCTCTTGCTCCTTTTCTCCACTCCTCCCCTCTTCCCTTCCTCCTCCTCCCTTCCTCCCCCACTTCTCCTTCTCATCCTCCTCCTCCACAGCTGTTGCTACTGCCGCCCAGCGAGAGCAGACCAGAACCCAGACAGATACGCACACACACGCACACTCACACACACACTGTAGCTCAGCACAGCATAGCCCTGCTGCTACGGGGAACGAAGGGAGGGGAGAGACACTAGCGCAAGGAGCCAACGCAGCACTGCACACACACGCGCGCGTACCCAACACACACACACGTATTCCTCCACTCTGTCAGGCTCCTCCAGTCGTCCGCTGCTGCTGATTCATTCGCTCGCTCGTCCTCTCTTCTGCCGGTTCTCTCGCTCGCTGTGCTCTGCCCGCCTCAGAATGGTCCAGCCGGTGCCTGGGGCTCCGCTGTCGCAGCCTGTCTGAACACACACACACACACACTGTCAACAGACGCGCGGATAGGCGTACAATCCGAACAGCAATGTGAGAGGTAAGGATTTCCTTCCATCTCTCTCTCTATTACTCTCTCGCTCTCTCTCGCTCGCTCGCTCTTTCTCTCTCTGTTTCTCCCTCTCTCCGTCTCTCTCGCTCCCTCCATCTATTTCCCTCTGACTCTTTTTTCCCTTTGATCTAGATTGTTCTCTGTCTGTCTGTCTGTATGTTGCTGTCTGGACTTTCAGAAGTCAGGTTGGATGTGTCTGCTGAAGACCCACACACGGAGACTTCATAGCTGTCTCATGTCTGCATCTGTGTTAGTTCTATGTGCAGGGCACTAGCTTAACATATGTTTGTTATGGCTTGTCTTTATCACTGTCACACATACACACACACACACACACTCACTTTGAGGCAGCAGAGCACATTCCAGACTGAAAACGGAAGGTCACACAATAGTCCTTAGTTCCTGAGCCTAGCTCTCGTTGCAGTAAGATTGCTCTGTACGTGTGCGTGTATGTGTGAAGGTGTGTGTGTGTGGCTGTGTGTACAGAGACCAGTGGTTGTTCCAGGAAGCAGTGAGGTGGATCAATAGTTCGCCCACTCAACCTCCATTCCCCATGTCTGACTCAAGGCTGAGCATGGAAGGGCAGAATCGGACTAGAGATTGGTTAACTAGCAACTCGTGAAAACACCCGTTTTGCAGCTCGCTCTCCCCTTCCTTTGCTCCTCGTTTGTCAGCGTCAGCCCCAAAAGATCAGCGGTACTGTGCGCGTGTGTGTGTGTGTGTGTGTATGAACTCGTGTGCGCGTGTGCTCAGTAAGGTGAACTCCCCCGCCTGCTGCATGTAAATTCAGTGTGACATGTGAAGCTGCCACGACCTTATATGGTGTGCCCTGTATTTCAGTACAGTAGGAGCTGCCAAACATTCCGGGTCGCAGGAGGAGAGAGTGTGTGAGAGGGTGTCTCTGTCTGCCCTGCGTGTGTGTGAGTGTTTGTGTGTGTCAGACAGAGAGGGAGTCACTGAGAGAGTAAGGGAGAAGAAGAGAGGGAAGAAGAGAAAGAAAGAGAGACATTCACAGTGAATGGAGGATTTTTACTTGACGATTTGACCTATGTTGAAGCAAGTTGTTTCATACTTTCTCTTACTTTGAGAGATTTAGAGATCTGAAAGGTCTCAAACCGACTTTGGTGAGTACTTTCCGAAAACTCTCGGAATGTTTGTTTGTGCTGCGAAGCAGAGGAATTTTGTTTACACTGTCTGAAATTACACAGAATAGATTGTTAAAACTAAAGTATTAGGTGCAGGGGCTTGACTGTGGAACCAGACCTGAGGTCTGCGGTTCTACAAACCCTGACTGAAGCACATCTGTGTCTGACAAGTGCTATTCCGAAGTGAACTGTTTGAAACCAATGGGCGTTCATTTGAATATCCTTAGGCTTAGTCACCTCTCGTCTCGTCTCCTTTCCTCTCGTCTCCTCCCTCCTGTCCTCTCCCATCCGCTCCTCTCGTCTCCTTCCCTCTCGTCTCCTCCCTCCTGTCCTCTCCCATCCGCTGCTCTCCTCTAGTCTCCTCTCGTCTCCTCCCTCCTGTCCTCTCCCATCCGCTCCTCTCGTCTCCTCCCTCCTGTCCTCTCCCATCCGCTCCTCTCGCCTCCTCTCCTCTCGTCTCCTCCCTCATGTCCTCTCCCATCCGCTCCTCTCGCCTCCTCTCCTCTCGTCTCCTCTCCTCTCGTCTCCTCCCTCCTGTCCTCTCCCATCCTCTCCTCTCGCCTCCTCTCCTCTCGTCTCCTCTCCTCTCGTCTCCTCTCCTCTCGTCTCCTCCCTCCTGTCCTCTCCCATCCGCTCCTCTCGTCTCCTCTCCTCTCATCTCCTCCCTCCTGTCCTCTCTCATCCTCTCCTCCCCTTAGTTGAGGCGAGGATGAGGAATGTTGTTGTTATGAGTTAGAGGGTTTAGAGTGGCCTAGACAGGAGCGCACACACATACACACTCAGACACACTCACTGAGGACAGCGGGATGTGGAGAATGTAGACAGACAGTATGGAAGGAGTTTGGAACACCAAGAGTATGGATCGTTTATTCTTATCAGGTTGCTCTTTGTCCTGGTTTTCACACTGTATGTGTGTATATGCACTTGTGTCTGTGTAGGCACATGGTGACACATACACACACACACATGCACACACAGGCACACGTACACACGTGTCTACTTGTGCACGTGTGTGTGTGTGTGTCTGTAAGTGTGTGTGTGTACGTGTCTGTAAGTGTGTGTGTGTGCTCCCCTGTGTCTGGGATCCCCCCTCAGGCTAGGATTAAGAGTGTGAGATGGTCTTGCTGACAGCTTGATCCTTCATTACTGAGGTGATACAAGCATGGTAGCTACTACCCTACTACCGGCATCACGCCACACAGAACACGGCCCTGTACCAAATGCAATGCAGGCTTTCACACACACACACACACACACACACACGCACACACACACACACACACTCCATCATTGATAACTTGGAGTTTATATTAGTTTATGACTCCAGCATCAAAATGAGGTGAGAGGTAATGACAGGCATGCTATCGGGTTAAGACATGTGTTCGGCGCATTGAATGAAATTGTGTTTTCTGTACTGTGGGGTATCCCAACTGTGAGGAATTGATTCTGATGGAGAGAGCTTGAGGGTCACACGTCCATATCTGTGTATGTCTATGTGGGTGTGGGTGTGTGTCAACACCAACCCTGTTGTTGTTTTGCTGGACCCTTGCATCAGCCCCTGCACATCTCAGCAGTAAACCCCAGACATCATAGACCCATCCACCTCCAGAGACAGAAGGCTGGAACTTTTAATGATAGCTTTCACTCTGTGTCCTCCCCTCATTATCTTTCTCTGCCTTGCTCTCTCCCTCTCTTGCTCGCTTTGGGACTGTTTATGATTCGTCCATCTGGAAAAACTCTCTCTATCGCAATTGGCCAAGTTCATCATGGGATGCAGGTGTATATATACTGTACGATGCCTCAGCATTACGGATTACAAACCTAACAAGCTTGTTTATCTGAGTCTCCAAGACCTTTTACTCTACCATGAGAATTTAGACTAGTCTACAGACCTCACACGTATGTGTGTGTGTATATGTATGTGTGTCTGTATGTGTGTGTATGTGTGTGTGTGTGTATGTGCGGCCAGGATTACCAAGCCAGGGAGATGGTGTGTAAATCAGAGCCAATGGCCTTCTCATTAGACCATAAGGCCAGCCATTATACTCAGTGTTTCCGTAGAGTTGAACACATCCGCACACACACTCTGTCAAGCAACGAACACACACACATTCTGTCAAACACGCCGTCACACACATATCAACAAACACTATCTCTTTCTCCCTTTCCCTCTCTCTCTCTCTCTCTCTCTCTCTCTCTCTCTCTCTCTCTCTCTCTCTCTCTCTCTCTCTCTCTCTCTCTCTCTCTCTCTCTCTCTCTCTCTCTCTCTCTCTTTCTCTCTCTCTCTCTCTCTCTCTCTTTCTCCCTTTCCCTCTTCTCTCTCTCGCTCACTCTCTCTCGCTCACTCTCACTCACACACACACACACACACACTGCCACACATTGTAAAAGAGACACACACAGTTATACATTCACAGCAGTTTAAACAGACTGCATGGAGCGAAGGGTGTGTGCGTGTGTGTGTGTGTGTTTGTTGGTTGGTTGGAGCCACATAACACGCCATTGTCTGCAAAAGTTTGCTCTCGGTTCTGTCAATGAATAGAGGTTGTTTGTTGTGTCTCTAACCACATACTGTCTTTCACCAACCAATCACAGGACCCAATGACAAACCTGTCACTACTTTTAAGAAATGTAGTTGATGATGATAATGATGTTCCTGTGTGTGTCTGTCTGTCTGTGTGTGTGCGTGCGGATGCATGTGTGTGTTGTTACCCTAGCCATAGCCTTCCTCTTTTCCTCTCTGTTTCTATGTCTTACGGCTATTTAACAACATGAGAAAATGCTGTTGTCAAGGAAACGCTGTTTACTCTGGGATGTATTGCAGTGTGTCATGGCAGAGACAAGGTTGATAGAGCTGCAAGCCTGTTTATGTGTGTGCATGCGTGAGTGGCATATGGGTGCTTGCATGTGTCTGCGCCCTTGTGTCTGTGTGTGTGTGTGTCCTTTACAGTATGTGCGTGTGTGCATGTGTGTGTATATATGTAGAGGTGTGCGTTAAGGTTAGAGAGGGTCTGTGTGTGTGTGTGTCCTGTACAGTATGTGCGTGTGTGCATGTGTGTGTATGTATGTAGAGGTGTGCGTTAAGGTTAGAGAGGGTCTGTGTTTGTGTGTGTGTGTGTGTCCTGTACAGTATGTGCGTGTGTGCATGTGTGTGTATGTATGTAGAGGTGTGCGTTAAGGTTAGAGAGGGCGATATCGATGTGTGATACTCCAAGCCTGGATGATCAGGCCAGACTTGCGGTGTTGCATTTCCTGCAACGTCCTCTAGTGATGACCTGTCTCTCTCAGCTCACAGTCCTCCTGACTCTTAGTCTCTCTCTCTCTCTCTGTCAATATGCTGAAACCACCACATCCGAAAGCATTCGGCCACATGAAACCTCCTATCTGCTGTGTCCTTTCCTTTTATTGCAGACGCGACAACTAATTCAGGGTTCTTCAAATCATGCATTTTCTGAGGGGGGCGTTTTCGTTCCATTTCTTTTCATTGGAACCCGAGCTCATTGGATCTTGAACTACCATTTGTTTACTTTGTTAACTGCTGGTACAGGTTGGATCACCTAACATTTAGTACAAGCTCATGCTGTGCAATGCTAAAATGTGTTAGATAGGTTAGGCCATGTGATGCTATGCTATGCTTGGTCATGTAAAGCTGTGCTAGGCTAATCCTGCAGCTTGGAGCCACTCAGGAAGCCTTATTGCGAACATGAACCACACCCTCTGTCTTTTTAACGGCAAGCAGCCAGTTATTAGTCAAAATGGCGACGGCCTATTTCTTGGCTAAACTGTATACAGACCTCTCTGAGCCTGAACACTTAGCAACGGGTCATCGACAAGAAAACATAAGTGTCCAGACAGCAAGCATTACATTTGCTTCCTAGTTACCAGTATGGAATCAGACATTATCAAGGACAAAGCAAACATTTAGTTTGATGACTCTCAATGGAAAAGCTCTGACTGTGTGTGTGTGTGTGCGCGCGCAGGTGTATGTGTGTGTTAGTGAGTGTGTGTGTGTGCACGCACGCGCGTGTATGTGTGTGTTAGTGAGTGTGTGTGTGTCTGCGTTTAGCGTTTGATGTGTTTGCACTCATCAAGGTTGTTTGAGAAGCCTGAGGTCCGCTTCCTGCGGTGCGTGGATCATTAGAGATGAAGCTCTGATCAGGCAGGCTGAGGCGTGCGGTGTCAGGTGACCGAGAAGCTTCCTCCTCTGGCGGCCCGGTCATGGCCCTGCCACATGGTCGCTTTGCGAAAGACAGGACGCGTCTCTTCCACTTTCTCCTTCACTAATCCCTCCTTTTCTCTTCTCAGCCGTCCTACCAAGCTGTCTCGCTTTTCCCACCCACCCCATCTACCTGTGTATCGCACTCTCTAGATATTTCTCTCTTGCTGCCTTTTCGATTCTTCTGTTTCTCTCTTCCTCTGTGCATCTCTGCTCCCTCCAACTCATCCTCCCTTTCTACCTCTATCCCCCCCACCCCCATCTTCCTTCCATTCTCAATGACCTTGCACCAAGCACAGAGCCCTTGCTGCTAACACTGCTGGGACACAATGGTCCAGACAGGCATATTGAGGCCACAGAGACAGAGGGATGGAGAATGGAGAAGGGGGGAGATGGGGGAAGAATAGAAAGAAAGGGAGGGTGCCATCAAGAGAGTGTGTCTGTGTAAGCCCGAACATTTAATAACAGAAAATATGTTTCCACGGCAGATTTGAGTAGGCCTACATCAGAAACAGTTTACTCTGAGGTGTCCCTGAACCCAACATAGTTATATGGGAACTGCTTAACACCATGAACTACATTTCTTGAAGAGGAATCTGGTAGGGGTTGATAGGGAGATGAATGAAGAAAGCAGTGATGTTAATAAATATATATGCCCATGTTCAGACATGCAACTACTGATATGACAGGCCCATTAAGAAATGATCATACCAGGGCACAGAGATCTTTCACTCACCCACTTAACACTCTCAAAAGAGTACACGTTTAAATGTTAATGTTCATTTTGTATTAGTCAGAAGGTCAAATTCAATGTGTAGTGTAAAGATGGAAGTGTGGCAATTTTGAATTCAGCTCTGGTACAGATAATAAAACATTTATGTTTCAATTTTTTGTTTTACTTTATTGTCCTACAAAGCTAACAGTGTGTAGTGTGTGTATGTGTGCGTGTGTGTGTGTGCGTGTGTGCGTATGTCTCGCAGTTTTTGTATGCTGTTCTATGACTTCATGGTCCAAAGGTCTCTTTCACAATCTTGGGCTATTTCTTCTCAACCGGAGGTCATTTCGGGTGAAGCCATGACAGTTTAGAAAAATCTGAAAGTATGTATCTCTCTGTAGAGTAGAGCTACGACGATACCATGTGTTGCCAGGCAGTCTGAGTAACAAAGAACTGTGAAGCCTGACATTGGGGGTTACACAGCAGCTCCTGGCAGAGCCCAGTGGCACTGAGCTCACAAGAGGTGTTTGCAGGAACCTTGTTTCTCTGTGCAGGGTGTGGTGCGTTACCCTGCCCTTGTGATAAGAGGAGGACTAAGCCCCTGGGTTTTCAAATCAGGCAAATTCATCACACAAACTGTCAGGTCCCACTTTGGTACTGTTTTGCCTGTTCATACTCCGAATTCAAATGAGCTGTGTGGAAATCAGTCATGTTTTGGCCCAACTTCCCCCGGCGAATGTAAGGTAGGAAGGTCTGTGCACGGTAGAGGGGATTATCTCTCAATAAGCAAGAACCTACTTGATGCGTTGTGAAATATCGATTGCGTAAGGAGAGGGAGATTCATCGTCCTTAGTTATTATGGTCTGCTTCCAGGAATCAAATAGTTGTCATGGCAGGAAAAGTGATTAGATAGGCCTCGCCTCTCTCTCTCTCTCTCTCTCTCTCTCTCTCTCTCTCTCTCTCTCTCTCTCTCTCTCTCTCTCTCCCTTCTTCCTTTTTCTCCTCTCTCACACACTTCACATTGGTCTCTCTCTCTTATCCCTCTTTCCCCTCTTTCCCTTCGTCGTCCCCCCTCTCTCTCTCTCTCTCTCTCTCTCTCTCTCTCTCTCTCTCTCTCTCTCTCTTCTCTCTCTCTCTCTCTCTCTCTCTCTCTCTCTCTCTCTATCTGGTGGCAGTCAGCGCAGGTCAACCGTTCTCTGGCTCCTCCCCTCACCTGGCTGTCAGCCCAGAATGTTGCTGCAACTCTGCTTGCTCTGATTGGTCCCTGCTTGCACACCGCTTCTCAGTGCAGGAAGTGAGCCCTCCCCTTCCCCTGCCCGGCCCTCCCTCCGCTTCTCCCCAAGCTTTTGCTCGTCATCTCTCCCTTCTCCTGTGTGGCCCTTTCCCCTTCTTTCTTTCTTTCTTTCTTTCTGTCTGTCACTGTTTCTTTTTCTTTCTAAATAGATTTGCCACGGTTGGGTGTGCTGGGCTCCACTGTAAGTGATATGGGATTTGATTTGGTGTTCATGGTCCAACCAGAAGAGGTGGAAAGTTGTGAAAGGCCGCTTTGTACAGGTTTTGTCTGGTGTGAGCGTGTTAGTGTGTGTGTTTGGCATGGGGTAATGAATGTGTGTTTGTGTGTGTGTGTGTTGGAGTGCAGGGAGGGTGAAGGTTGTGTTTGTTTTAGCAGACACCCATGCATTGCAGACATTTTTACATATTATTGGTTCCCACAGCTGCATAGCTGTTCCATGACTGGACCGCAAGATTTAAGTCCATTATGCGTGCTTAGAAACGGGAGTGGGATGAGGAATGAATAAGATAAATCAGGTTAAAAGAAACAGTAGAAAGGTTTGGTGACATTGCTAAACATACCTCCTCTCTGTTTGCATTTCTCTCTCTCTCTCTCTCTCTCTCTCTCTCTCTCTCTCTCTCTCTCTCTCTCTCTCTCTCTCTCTCTCCAGAAGTGCCTTCCCTGACGTCCGCTGCAGCTTCAACCCGCTTATCGAGCCTAAACTCTGCTCCTTGCTCCAGCCTGCCACACCACGCTTGCTGCCGCGGCAACCATCACGGCAAGAGACATCCGCCTGACCGTCCCCGCGTACGTCTGCAGCCAGACCTGCCTTCCCCTATCGTCCTCCACCCTCACCACCAGCGCTTCCAGGAAGCCAGCCTCAGCTGCCCCGCCGATCAACAGCCTCGTCCGGCTACGCAGCACCTCGCCTCTCCCCTCACCCTCCAGACCTCCAGACCCTCCTATCTGATCAAGTTTCTCCGTTCACGAGGGTCGGGTCTGGCTCGGGACGCGTCCTGCTGGCAAACACCTGGCATTGCTGTCTGTGTGAGACCGAGCTGTGTACATGGACCCTGGTGCCGTCTGATCCTCACTTCGCCGTGACCGCTGGAGCCGTGGAGATAGGAGGAAGATGTCCCAGTGACACACACACACCGACTCACACACACACACACTGCAGAATAGCCTCCCCTTCCCAGTTGCCTGGATATTCTCACTGAGAGTTTTATCGTCGCTCATAACACACAGAAGGAGTCAGCCCGAACTGTAGCGTATGGTGGACTACCCCGTCTCCGCACACACACAATCTATCACATCCCACATCGCCCCGGATTATTCTCCGGACGCCATGGCGCTGAACATGGCCCACATGCGGGACACCAAGTGGCTCACGTTGGAGGTGTGCCGGGAGTTCCAGAGGGGCACGTGCTCGCGCACCGACCAGGAGTGTAAGTTCGCCCACCCAGCCAAGAGCTGCCAGGTGGAGAACGGACGTGTCATCGCCTGCTTCGACTCCCTCAAGGTGAGAACGATCAGCTGCCGGCGTCATGTGCAACACCCTCGCCTCACTGTTTGTTTCACAGATGGATAGACAGACGGACAGACAGACAGACAGATGGATAGACAGACAGAGAGACGGACAGACAGATAGGTAGGTAGGTAGGTAGATAGATAGGAAGACAGATAGATAGACAGACAGACAGATAGATAGGTAGGTAGATAGGAAGACAGACAGACAGACAGACAGACAGACAGATAGGTATGTATGTAGATAGGAAGTCAGACAGACAGACAGACAGAAAAATAGATGAATAAACAGTAGGGCAGATAGATGGACAGACAGACAGACTGCCATACAGACTGCCATACAGACAGACAGGTAAAAGGACAGACAGACAAACAGACTGCCATACAGACTGCCATACAGACAGACAGGTAAGAAGACAAACAGATAGAGAGACAGGCAGGATGCCTAGGTATGTGTTCACCATATGATGTTCGAGGCAGAACCACATGCTCTCTTATAACACGACATCTGGCCTCATGTGCTTTCACTGGCCCTGCCTACTTATGGTCAGGTGACTGGAATATGTGACGCAGTGATTGGAGGAAACGGGGGGGAGGGAAGTATACACTTTGAGGGTGTCACGTTGTGCAGGAGCTTCTCTCAAGGGCTCGTTCTCTGTCTGATCCGCATGGAAAAGCACATGTGCAAACAAGCACATTTAGCTGGCTCATCTGTGTGTTGTGCCAAAGTTATGATGCATTATAGCAGTTGTACACATGAGTAGACACAGACACAGTCTATCTCTCTCACTCAGACATGCACACACAAATGTTCAAACACACAATGAGTTGAATAGGGTAGCCGTGGTGAGGCTTTCACTCGGTCTAGCCACTTCCTGTGCGGAAACCATAGGGGCAGTTGCAGAGGGGGTTGTGTGTGTGTGTGTGTGTGTGTGTATGTGTGTGTGTGTGTGTAGAGTGTAGAGTAGGGGCAGCGTCTGCAGTAATTTTCCATCTATTTTTAAGAGGCAACAGAAAGGCTACTCCCACCGACCCCTTACTTTATTTGTAGAGATCTGCACATACAGTTTATAACCTAGCAAAGACATGCACACACACACAAAGCAGGAGGAAGAGGGGGTTGTTCAGTACATTTAGATGTATTGGCACTTGAGTCTACCAAAAGTTGAACAGGCCCACTTGTCATAGTGTCCCTCTTTATGATAACATATTCATTTTCAGTACACGTCCCTCTCCTGAACTGCAGCCCCAGCCATAGTTGGGTAATTTCTGTGTCAGGCTTATGGGAAGATTTAGTCAGAGTCAGTATTAAAATCAGATTCAGGATCAGTATTAGAGTCAGGGTCAGTATTAGTCAGGGTCAGTATCAGTCAGGGTCAGTAGTAGAGTCAGAGTCAGGGTCAGTATTAGAGTCAGAGTCAGTATTAGTCAGGGTCAGTATTAGAATCAGGGTCAGTATTAGAGTCAGGGTCAGTATCAGAGTCAGGGTCAGTATTAGAGTCAGGGTCAGTATTAGAGTCAGAGTCAGTATTACAGTCAGAGTCAGGATCAGCATTAGAGTCAGAGTCAGGGTCAGTATTAGAGTCAGAGTCAGGGTCAGTATTAAAGTCAGGTCAGTATTAGTCAGGCTCAGTATTAGAGTCAGAGTCAGGGTCAGTATTAGAGTCAGTGTCAGTATTAGAGTCAGAGTCAGGGTCAGTATTAAAGTCAGGGTCGGTATTAGTCAGGGTGGGTATTAGTCAGGGTCAGTATTAAAGTCAGGGTCAGTATTAGTCAGGGTCAGTATTAGAGTCAGAGTCAGGGTCAGTATTAGAGTCATTGTCAGTATTAGAGTCAGAGTCAGCGTCAGTATTAAAGTCAGGGTCAGTATTAGTCAGGGTCAGTATTAAAGTCAGGGTCATCATTAGTCATTGTCAGTATTAGAGTCAGAGTCAGGGTCAGTATTAAAGTCAGGGTCAGTATTAGTCAGTGTCAGTATTAGAGTCAGAGTCAGAGTCAGTATTAAAGTCAGGGTCAGTATTAGTCAGTGTCAGTATTAGAGTCAGAGTCAGGGTCAGTATTAAAGTCAGGGTCAGTATTAGTCAGGGTCCAAGCTGAATGTGGGCCAGCTGTGTGTGTGTGAGCTGACTGAATGACGTGTTTACAGCCAAATGTGGACAGTGGAACATTGTCTGTTCTCTGCTCTGTACTGCTCTGCCCTTCGTCCCAAGCCAGCCCTGTGTGTAAGACTTTCCTTTGAGTGAGAAAGTGTGTACATGTGAGCATATCATATGTGTGCTCCCAAGAAGCTCTGCAGCTTTGGTCTGAATATGGGCAGACACAACCAGCACATCACAGACTGATATCAAAACTTGTAGTCTACTGCCTCCAAACAAGGGTAGTTCAACCAGTGTCTGAGTGGAACCAACATCTCTCTCTCACACACACACACACACACACACACACACACACACACACAGACACACACATACACTCACACGAAAAGAAAGAGGGAGCAAGGGAGGTGGTGGGCGTGATTGGCTGGAAGATGTGAACGTGGCAGAGTGATATTTCATCATCCTATTTTACAGCTAAGAAAAGGTCAGCTGTTGGAAAACAGCCTTGCACACACACACATACACACACATACACACACATACACACATACACACACAATTAGACATTTTGGGTGAAAGTGAGGGGATGAAGAGGAGGTCTGCTGAGGACTCGCTGGCAGCAGTGTGAATGGAAGAGGGGGAGAGATCCTTTTTTAACTGTTTGGCCAGTATTACCACTTTTAATGAGAAACAGAGGCAAACTAGCAGAGGGGAAAGAGGGGAGGGAGGGAGGGAGGGAGGGAGGGGAGGGAGGGAGGGAGGGAGGGAGGGAAAGAGGGAAAGAGGGAAAGAGGGAAAGAGGGAGACAGAGATAGAATAAGGAGAGGAAACAAGAAGTGGTGGATGATGATGCTATCATGCTGGCCGCAAACCAACATGGACAGAATTGTACAGGCACCTTCGCACATACACACACACATACACATACATGCACACACACACACACACACATCTCACCACATGTCCTACATTGTGGTAGTATTCAGTATAAATAGGACATAGATGGTCCAAAGAGTCAGCTTGTCTCATTTACCCATTTACCATTTACTGTATCTGTTACACCGGATCTTTTCACTGCTGCACACATACACACCTATACACACACACACAAACACACATTGACACACAAAAACTTATACACGCACCACTCTCGTCCCCATGAGAGTGGATCGACCTTCTTCTGAAGGGTATATAATTAGAACGGGTCTCACATGATCACCACTGCATAGCAGAGGAGGTCACACCCAAACCCTGTCATTTCCCTTACAGTCTCTCTCTCTCTCTCTCTCTCTCTCTCTCTCTCTCTCTCTCTCTCTCTCTCTCTCTCTCTCTCTCTCTCTCTCTCTCTCTCTCTCTCTCTCTCTCTCTCTCTCTCTCTCTCTCTCTCTATGGCCTCCTTTCCCAGGCAACCAACTGAGGGCTGGGTCTTGGTCTTGGTCTTGGTCTTGGGCTGGGGCTCACACTAAGGCTCAGGTGGAATCACAGATATACTGACAGTGGTTAGACAGGTGGAAGCGTGTGTTGGGTTCAAGCTAACAAGTGAGTGATTGAGATATTGTGTGTGTGTGTGTGTGTGTGTGTGTGTGTGTGTGTGTGTGTGTGTGTGTGTGTGTGTGTGTGTGTGTGTGTGTGTGTGTGTGTGTGTGTGTGTAAAAGACAGACTTTCACCCCTGGCTATCTCACACGGCTGGCGCTAGCCTAGGAGGTGTTTTGAAGGGAGGCTTCCTTGACTGAGTGTGTGCTTACAGAGGAGGCAGCTGAAGTATGTCACTATCGTGTAAATATTTGGAGAACGATTAAGTTACTGTATCTCCAGAGTCTGACCCAGAGAGGTCTTGGTCTTTCTTTTATGGACCGCTGTTGAAAGAGACAACCCCAGGCTGATCTCAAATCAGTGTTTACCATCCATAGAAAGTCAGAATGTGAGCTATTTGGAGGGAGTGGACATTGATGAGGTCAGGACCTAGCAAGGTACAGAGGAACTACAGGAAGCTTGTTTATGTCCAATTCTGTTCTTTTCTTCTTTTTATGCTGTGCTTTATCGACTTTTTATACATAGCTATCCTTTTACATGTCCTTTACAGTAATCGGAATAGTTCAGACAATAACAAAAAGGCACACACGAACACACACACACACAGACACGAACACACACACACACTCCCACATGGTCATAGTTGTTGGGCTGACCTAATCAGACAATGTCCCTGTGTGAACTCATCAGACAAGGCCCTGCATCACTGTCAACATCAGAGTCCGCACACACACACACACTGTGTAACTACCTACTCTCCTGCTCCCTGACACACCCCAGTTGAATTGGTTTCTTTGCGAAAGTTAGAGGTAGTGTGTGTATGTGTGTGTGTGCATGTGTGTGTGTGTGTCCATGTGCTTGCCTCAGTGCTTCTGTTGGTAGTTTTCTTTGTATCGCATCATATTGCGAGCCAAGCTTACATTCCTTCTTAACTGAGATAAATCTCGTTCTCTCACAGATTCTCTCTCTCTTTGCTGCTCCTCGTCTTGTTGTCTTGTCAGTTGTTCTGAGCCATGTTTACATTTAGTGGTTGCATGGCCCAATCAGCCTAAACACACACACATACTGGTGGTTAGCCGTGTGGTGTAAATATTAACATGGTTGCTAGCTTCAGTATTTGGTCTCATTTATACACAAGGCCCCATGACTGCAGAGAACACAACGTGTGACTTGGACAGGAAGAGAGAGAGAGAGAGAGAGAGAGAGAGAGAGAGAGAGAGAGAGAGAGGTGTGTGTGTGTGTGTGTGTGTGTGTGTGTGTGGGGGGGGGTTGTAAAGGAATGCAGAGCCCTCTGTCAGTTCTCCCTCGCCAGCTCAGAGAGATTACAAATCATGTGTTCTCACTCCTATACAGACAGGGAGGAGAGGAGAAAGGGAGGGAGAAAAGTGAGAGAATAAAGTCTGAGGAGAGAGAAGTCCAAGACAGAGTAAGATAGTTAGGGACACAGAAAGAGAGATGGGGGGATAAAGCAGGAATAGAGAGACAATCCATTCCAATGCTATACCTACGCTTATTAGCCCACTAACTGTCAAGCACAGGTCAGGTTTTTCCAAAACTTAACAAATGCTACCCGCCTCAAGTCCGTTTCTGCCTGAGCTTGTCAGTAAGCTAGACACAGCAACTTTATGGTTCTAGCAGGTGCTCTGCAAAGTAGATAAGCTGTTTCTCTCATCACTTCGCTATCTTTCTTTACCTTACTGATTTTACAACCAGCAATAAAGATACATTCATTGCTCTGTAGGCCAAATATGTTATTGATTTGATCATCACATCATTCACTGTTACAGTAACCGCACAGGAATAAGGAAAATATCGCTGGCTACGTTTCTGTCCGTGGGCGGAATAGATAAAAATGAACGCCGATATGGCGAAATATTACTGTCTGGGTACAGAATAACTAAGGTATTTGTCTTTGTTATGCCATAAACTCCTGACATTATAACTTGGCATATCACCAGAAGAATGTGGGTGTTGTATAAAAAGTTTGTGTCGAAAATGTCAAGACTTAAATGTTTAAGAGCTACATCGTCATTGCCTATCGACTCGGGGTGTGATGTGCAAGCTATTGAAACACCTGTTGTTGTAGTATCCTTGACGGAGCTGATTAATAGTTACTCGACTGTTGTGGAAGCGGTGAAAGGAATCTTTTCACAAACCTATATTGTATCTGCTTTTGAGGATGGACGGGTAGGGACATTATTCTAATTTACTGTCTTGAAATAGCTAACATGAGCTTGCTTCAAGTTTCGAATTGCTGAATAAATCCATTCACTCTGACCGGACCCCACCGCCCAACTAGCTAAGCTAGCTAGCACTAGCTAACTTTAGCCACTCCGCGGCTTTTTGAATTGTTTTGAAGTTGTGAAAGCAACTTCTAGTGCGAGTAGTTAACCGAAACTAGTTATAAATAAGGGCAGTGTAACGTTGGCTATGCCAGTTATCCTTTGAGTACTCAAAGAATAACTGGCATACAGACATTTACTACTAGTGTAGCTGCCATTGTCTAAAGTTTGGTAGTGAATGTAATCTGGTTTTGACTGTCTTGACGGCAGAACACAAATTAGTATGGACAATCTGTACTGTAGGAGAGTTCACTAACCATGAAGCATAACTGTAAAATAAACTTGGAGCAGAGTTCCCAGTGGCTGGTTAGGACTGGCATACCTGTCTCTTGGGTCAACCCAACTGGTCTGTTTTGTATTGTGGTCGATGAAGAACACTTTTCCGTCGTAATCCCTCGCCTCTTCCCAACCCTCCGGTAACGGTAGCTGCCCGTTCCCTTTTCTAGGCATGATCAGCTTCTAAACTTTCCGACATAACTACGATAAAAGCTTTATCGCGTAGCTACAAAACATTGAAAGTTAGTTTAGATCCATGTTTTGCTCCCCCGTGTCCACCATTTTGGTTTCCAATAGCCCCAGCCAGCAGACAGACTTGACTCCCCGTTCCCAGCCTACAGAGCATTAGAATATCATTAGCATAAACCTATTTGCATGCACATTCCAGAGTGAAACATTCCAGCCGATTAACCCTTGAAGACATCGTCGGCGAGTGCGTCTTGTGGCAGACTGTTGGCACGAGGTTGTCTTGTACAATGTTAAAAAAACAACAACAGGCCCCAGAAAAAAAAAAAAAAAAAGTTTTGCAGTATAGACGCAGACTGCTGGATGAGGGATAAATCACGAGTGCTCAGATATACAAATGGGTCTACTGGTTCAGAGTAGAACAAAGTAGAGAAGAATACCGAACAAACCGTGGTATTCCGTGTGAGTTATACTGTTGGATTGTGTGAAGGGACTAGGATTGTAAACAGTAATAATCAAGTTGTATGTGAAGTCATAGTGAGTCAGTGACATGCTTGCATCTCCTGAAATCAGCCGAAAATAATGTTAATCTCACTCAGATCAAAAGTTCGAGGTCATGGTAAGTAGGGGGTGAAAAGAAAGGATAAGAGAGAAATAAGAAAAGGGAAAGAGGAGGTTTACATTTACATTTAGTCATTTAGCAGACGCTCTTATCCAGAGCGACTTACAGTAAGTACAGGGACATTCCCCCGAGGCAAGTAGGGTGAAGTGCCTTGCCCAAGGACACAATGTCAGTTGGCATGACCGGGAATCGAACTGACAACCTTCGGATTACTAGCCCGATTCCCTCACCGCTCAGCCACCTGACTCATTTCAGGGAGATTGGCAAAGGATGAGAAACATGGCAAAACTTGGCAAAAATAGAGAGAACAGAGAAAAGCTGTTGAAAGTCATTAAGTATTTATGCTGACGTGTCACAAGATGATTAAATAAATAATTCACATCCCTGCTATGTCAAATATATTTGTGTGGTTTCGAGACATTATCAACCTTTTCATCATACCCAATGAACTGGAAATATATTTTCTTAAACCAACCTGTCTACATCTTTCAGACATTCTATACCTTAAATTCTGTGTTGGATTTGATAAATTCATACTTCTGAATGTTTACCCCTTATAAATTGGTGGAATAGCACACTTTATATTGGGCAATGTGCCCTATGTTTAATAGGGGAGAAACATTAATCCAATAATCTTTCAAGGCCGCACTCAGAACAGAGAAGTACTGAAGAGTTTCCCTTGAAATCTGCATATTGAGAATGGCTGTGTGTTTTTTTCATACTGCTTTAATGTTATCATTGCGTTTCTTTGTGACTTTTTATTTTATTTTTCAGTTGTATAGCGTTCACCTGTGACAGTTGTGTGCAGAGGACATTCTTTAGATGAGCTTGTCTCTGTTTAAAACAGCAAAATCAACCAGATGTATCATGAAACGGCTCATATGAGTAGATTTATCTTTTTGTATGTATTTTCTTTAGTGTGTCTCTAAATCTAAGTGTGTGGGTGTATTTTCTTCAAGTAAAGTTCCAAATGGCTCTTGTTGCACAGCAACAGAGTTCCCCTTTTAGCCCTCTTATTAATATCAGATTCCAATTCTGCCTTTTCCGATTCTGGTTCTGAAAACTTGTTCATCATCAGCATTTATAACCCTTAGTTCTGCCTGTCTGTTGCAGCTATGAAGTGGCACATGCCTTTAGCGTTAAGTCACTGAGCTCTCTGCTCTAGTTGTGGTTGAGCAGGGGGATGGCTCATCGTTTCTTTACAGTCACCATGGCTCTGAGATGCCTTGCCTTGGGTGTAATCCTCTGGTATTAACGAAATTGCTCATATTAACCCTTGTGTTATCTTCGGGTCATTCTGACCCATCAGTCATTGTGACCCACCGTCGTATTGCGACAGATTTACTGCATACAAAGACAAAGTGAAGCATTTTCTTTTAACAGCTAGGCTGTCTCAGACCCCCCACATTGCAAAGGTTAAAAGAAAATTATTTTAATTTGTTTTTGTATTGGGTAAAATTGGGTAAACACAACGATGGTTCATTATGAACCTTTGGGTCATGTGACCCGAAGGCAGCACGAGGGTTAAACTCTCTCTCTCTCTCTCTCTCTCTCTCTCTCTCTCTCTCTCTCTCTCTCTCTCTCTCTCTCTCTCTCTCTCTCTCTCTCTCTCTCTCTCTCTCTCTCTCTCTCTCTCTGTCTCTCTGTCTCGTTGTCTCCATATTCCAACTTTTACTCTCTCTCTTTGTCGCTGTCTCTCACACGACAAATACAGCATAAATGTATGCTGATGGGCTACAACCATAACCCAAAGCAAAGTAGCCTATCTGTACTTCCAAGGAGAGTTCGGCAAAAAGATAATCTCCGTTTTGTTTTTTTTGCGTTGGAATGGCTTTGTTTTTAGGTAAACTCGCCATTGCCACTTCGTGGTTGGTGAAAGAATTACCCTTTGGACTGTATTCATCTGACGTATCCGTATATGGGCTGCCACGGAACAACGTGACAGGTTTAGGCGCGGGAGAGACTTTCTAGCGTGTCGTGAAGTGGTAGTAGTTCTCCTTCTACTGCAAGATCAGAGCCGCTGACGTTTACCAAGAAAAACTTTTGCACGCTCTGGTTCTCCAAAGATGAGTCAAGAAATAAAGCTAGAGACCCCAGAAGAGTTGACCGGGTAATTTGTACTCCCTTATGTTTGAGTTGTGTTTGATAGCCTTCTAGTAGCAACTTGTCTAACGTGCCACTGCTAGCCTTGCTAGTGTGCACTCACAAGCCATTTTGCTATTTGCCTATTATTAGCCTATGCGGAAGGTCAGGGATGAAAGCATTTTTGTATGTACATATTACAGTAGTGTAGTCAAATGTATTTATGACATTGTTTTGCAGTAGTGTAGTCAAACTGGGCCCGTGTGACAGAGTTTTATTCAAATGTGACAACTTGTCACAACTACACTATATCCTCGTACTTATATTGTCTCCTGATCACAAGGCAGCGACAGAAGAGTGGAATGTGTGAGAAAGTATCATGTTGTTACATCCAGTTAATGGGGCAGATATTTTTTAATTGGTGTGCTTGTTTGTCTGTTTAACCCTCATTGGGTTCATTGAATGAATGGAAAATTTGGCACAGTGCTAATATGGTTTCAGTAATGAGAAAGGCAACCATGCACCACACACACCTTCCCTCTCTACCTCCCTCTTAACTTGCCTCTGTCAAACTCCAGCACCCTTTCATCCCCTCCTCCGTGACACAAACCGTGACACAAACCTGGAGGGGCTCTCAGCACTTAGTGTAGCCTGGCGATGAGAACCGACCTGGGGCAGGCACCGTGGCCGTCTGCCCCTCTCCACCAAGGCTCCAAGGACCCACTCTGTCCTGCCTCTTCCCCCCAGGATCAGCCTCTGGCCTTGGACAGCCCTCACAGCTGAACCTGTGTGTCTCCTCAGCACCGCCAGTCTCCTTCACACACAGATTAAACACTGTAGAAAACACACACACACACACACTTACTAATTGTTGCAGTGGGGTCTTTAGTCATGGCTCTATGTTAACTGTTGTGTGTTGCAGGGCTGTAGAGCAGTGTAGCTGGGATACAATTTATTTTCTATTGTGAATTGTAAGATGGCCTTAGTTGTAATACATTTTTATCCAGTTCAGTGTGCTTTGTGCAAAAAACTTGCACGTGTACGGTGTTAGATAATAGATCATTATTTTTATTTTTTCTGTCAATGTTAATTAGTGCAAGTTTTTTTTATTTTTTATAAAACCTTTGACCTTTGAAAATCTCAGGAGTCTACTGTCAACCTTCAGCTATTCTGACAGACAAACTAATATCTTATGCTAGAATTGACCCCTGGTTTTTCTACTCCACGCTGTCACTCATATGTGATGATGGATCAGGGATGATGGATGGTGTGAGGGGCTAGGATTTGACTAGGGGCGCACTAGTTTGTGTTTCAGGCAGGCAGAGTGACCATCTGGAGGTGTTGATAACAGAAGACTTTTAAACCCAGAGACTACCTGGAGAGCTGGGTAGAATGAGACGCTCGCCTCTCTCAAGCTGGACTGCTAGGTGAATGCTAACCAAAAGTGAATACTAACCAACAACCATGTTATCTAGATTTTGTCAGACATACTAATGGTCTAGCTTAACAACTAGTCTTCTAACATACAAACTAGGGTTATTGTACCAAGTAGTGGTCTTGCATACTAGCTAGTGTTCTACATGTATATTTGATGGTAGATTGAGGCCTTGTTTGATTGATTAGTTGTCTTCGACCCGATCATAGATCATCTTCTCCAGGGGATGTATTCCTTTGAATCCACTAATGTCTTTGAAAGTAAACCATTTTCATACACAGGTTAGATGTAACTTTGCATCGAGAACTCTGAGTAAGGGATGGATCATGTCTGGGTGGTTCTAACTGGTTCTTTTGTCCTTGTCTGGTAGTAGTAGTTTTAGCAGCATGGTTTCTTGGTTGTGCGGACTGAAGCTGATTGTGGTGGGGATAAAAGACAACTCTGGCTCCTAATCACATGATTTGAGACTGAGGAACACAAGTTCAAAGTTTCTTCCAGCCAACCTGCACCCGTTGTGCTTGTGTGCGTGGCGCTACCCCTAATGTCCCCAATCGACACTTCACTTTCAAGTTCGTCCCCTCGTCAGGTCTTGTGGCTCGGCAGGGGGGGGTGTCATTAGCCGGGTCGAGACACGGGGCGATAACACATGCGTGCACACACACACAGAGCGAGCAGAGTTGTGGAGGAGTTCAAAGTGTCTGAAAGCCTGCTTTTTCATTCTTTCTTCGTGGTGTATATGTAGAGAGACTGAGAATGTGCTGTCAAGGTCTTTTTCAGACAAGCAAATGCGGCTCTTGTTGCCTCTCTTTATCCTGTGTTGTGCCAGGTCGGCTCTGGGTCAGTTGTTTAAACTGCTCCGGTATGACGCACACACTGACACACACACAAACACACACAAAGTTTGGCTGAATCGTGATTGTGTCATGTGATGAGTGTGTGTTCTTAGGCTGACTTTCTCACACTGACAGTTTCCTCCTGAGTATCATGCTGACCCCATGCCCTTAATACTGGTCAACCAACTACTCTAAACTCTCCTTTCCTCCTCCCCTCTTTTACTTTGAGCTCTTACACATCTCCCCTCTCCTCCACTCCCATCTCATCTCCTCTCCCCTCTCATTTCATCTCCTCCCATCTCCTCTCCTCTCCCAGGGTCCAGGTCCAGACCAGGAAGAGAGAAGACTACCTAGAGTGGCCTGAATATTTCATGGCTGTAGCCTTCCTCTCAGCTCAGAGGAGCAAAGACCCCAGTTCACAGGTGCCTGCTCACAACGGCCTCCCACACGCTTGTACACACATGTACACACATGTACACTGATTTCATCACGTGTCATTGAAGTTACTTGTTCACCCGCTTCCTCCTCCTAATCCTCAGGGTCCACATATCTGCCTGATATTAAATATTAACCCTGCTGTCATCCTCTGATCAGGAACCTTACTTTTCTGACCAGGCCCCACATAGATCAACACACACACACACACACACACACACACACACACACACACACACACTTATACCATCACATGAGTAGAAGGTGGGAAAGAGGAGTGATGGAGAAGTGAACCTGTTCTATCCACCAGGTCGTGTGTGTGTGTGTGTGTGTATTGATGGGTGTAGGAAGGGTGAGGTTTAGAGGACAGGGTAGCAGGGGGTCTGAGCTGGCCTAGCAATTTTCAACTGATCAAAGACAGAGGTCCCGGGGAGATGTGTGTGTGTGTGTGTACTGTGTGTGTGAGAGACACAGAGAGAAAGAAGCTGTATTATAATTTATCCATGTGAGGGACATGCTTAATTGTAGGTAACTGAAGATGGATAGGTGCTTGTAAGATTCTATTTGTAGACATAAATACTTATACAAGTCTGTGTGTGTGTGTGTGTTTAATTAGACCAGCTCAATATTCCTTCACAGCTGGATATCTCCATTAAGCTGTGACCCCCCCCTCAACCCCAACCAAGTGTGTGTGTGTGTCCGGGACCTTCTCCACCCCATTCCAAACTCCCATCCTCAGAGATCCCTTCCCAACACCATTTCAGCTCATACCACTAGTATCCAATCAGGCAGGCTCTCTACTTCACCATTCTTTGTTCTTTCTCTCTTTTTTCTCTCCCTGCAGGTGGGGGCCTGCATTGTGAACCAAGAGAACAAGATCGTTGGCATTGGTTACAACGGCATGCCCAACGGCTGTGACGACGACCTGTTGCCGTGGTCACGCTCGGCAACAGACAGGCTGGACACCAAGTACCCTTACGGTAATGCTACTTAACCTCACAGTTACCACATCAGCCAGCACACTCACCTGCAGGGGGCGCTCCACGCTCAGACTTCCAACTCGACAGACTCATCTAGACACCCCCCCCTCTCTCTCTCTCTCTCACTCACTCACTGACTCACTCTCTCACACACTCACACACCTGCTGTCTCGCTCTAACTTCATATTTTAATGTCTGCATTAGTTTGAACCCTCACCATGACCGGCTGATTTTCCTTGGATCCAGAATCAACAGCTGCTGTAGCCCTATCAAGAGTACACACACACACACTATGCTCTGCTCTGCATTGAAACACACACAGCGTAGAATCAGACAGCATAGACACACAGTGCACAGACACACACTTGCATTGAGCGCAGCCTCACACACAGAGACAGAGGCTGACTGGTGAACAGTGAGGGTAACAGAGGGACAGTACAGAGCTGGCTTTGTGGGGGGCAGCAGATGTCAACGTGGGTGAATCCCGGGCTAGTCGTTCTGGCGTTGCCGTGGCGTTGCCGTGATGTTGCAATGGCGAGGAGGGTGTTAAAGAGAGCACTGGTAACAAGATTTGTCAGCCAGGCGCTTGACTGATCTTTTTCACAGTGCCCCCTGTGGGTGGGTGTCTGGATGTCCTTATCTCATCTCTAGAGAAGGTGAACAGAGTGCTGGATAAAGGCCCAATCCTCCCTCCCTCCCCTCTCTCTCCCTCCCCTCTCTCTCTCCCTCCCTCCCCTCTCTCTCTCCCTCCCCTCTTTCTCCCTCCCCTCTTTCTCCCTCCCCTCTCTTTCGTCCTCCCCTCTCTTTCTCCCTCCCCTCTCTTTCTCCCTCCCCTCTCTTTCTCCCTCCCCTCTCTTTCTCCCTCCCCTCTCTTTCTCCCTCCCCTCTTTCTCCCTCCCCTCTTTCTCCCTCCCCTCTCTTTCGTCCTCCCCTCTCTTTCTCCCTCCCCTCTCTTTCTCCCTCCCCTCTCTCTCCCTCCCCTCTTTCTCCCTCCCCTCTCTTTCTCCCTCCCCTCTCTCTCCCTCCCCTCTTTCTCCCTCCCCTCTCTTTCTCCCTCCCCTCTCTCTCCCTCCCCTCTCTTTCTCTCCATCTCTCTGGTGTAGTTGGCAGCTCGTGTCAGATGACTGTACAATCCTCAGGGAATTTGGAAAGGCATACGTCTCCTTTCGGGTGACTGGATGTGCCAACTCTCCCTGTGTGTGTGTGTGTGTGTGAAGAGGTGTGCACTTGTTCCCTCATATTTGTGTAGTTGCTCTAATTGGCTGAAAAGGTTAAAGAGCAAATTAAACTAACCATCTGCAAGAGGAACACACCCGACAGCAGACACACACACACACACACACACACACACACAGACACACACAATCAAACACACATAGGAGGTAGGCATCAAGGCCAGATCTGTGTGTAGTCGACACCAGGTGTTCTGTGTTCCATTGAGAAATGATCTGACGACACAGAACCCACGTAGAAGCCACATTCCTGTCCTGCTCTCATCATCACGGTTCTACCTGAGAACAATTCAGAGCTCTGCACTCTGCTCTCCTCCACCTATCTCCCTTCTCCTCCTCCTTCCTCACCTCTCCCTGCTCCTTCTCCTCTCCCTCGTCCTTTCTCTTCCTCCTCCTCCACCTCCTCTCTTCCACTCCCTCCTCCTCCCTCCTTTCCAGGCTATGGAAAGTTCACTTTACTATCTGTAAAAGTTAGTGGAATTTAACTTTAAATGACTCTACGTCAAAGTGTGTGTGTGTGTGTGAGTGGAGGTGGGTGGGCGTGGGTCGGCGGTGGTTGTGGCAGGCAGGCAGGCTGGCAGGGATGGGCAGTGCCTGCTGTGGATATCATCATCTAACAACACTGATGGAGCAATTCATATCCCATAATTAGCCATGGGAGTGAGTAATTACACACGCACAGCATACACACAGAAAGTAGTCACACGCACGCACGCACACACGCAGCAGAGAGACACAGTGTAGACAGAGAACCTACGCATGGGCATTCTTACACACAAGCGAGTAGGTACACAGACAGACAGACACACACACTCACACTCCATAATTATCCATCTTATTATCTTATGTCTGCTGTAGTTGAGAGCAGGCATCTGTTCTGTCTCAGTGATGTTTACACAGAACAGGAGATTTCTGTGTGTGTTTGTGTGGCCTTGTTTAACTTCCATTGTGTCTGTGTGTGTGTAATTGTCTGTTTTGTGATTGCTGTAACTAAATGCATCCTCATTTTTGCCTCTCCTCCCCCCTCCCCCCTCCCCCTCCCCCTCCCCCAGTCTGCCATGCAGAGCTGAATGCCATCATGAATAAGAACTCAGCAGATGTGAAAGGTTGCTCCATGTATGTTGCTCTCTTCCCTTGCAACGAATGTGCTAAGCTCATCATACAAGCAGGTGAGATCATAAACACACATTTACATATACACTTGTACACTCACAAGCTTCTCTCTGTCTTTGAGAATTATTCACAGACACCCCTAAGACTACTGAAAGTCCTTTAATAGTGTTAGTGGTGAGTTTGAACATTGTGTGTGTGTATGGGTGAGGCAAACCCCCAACTGTGCATCTAGTCTCAGTGGGGGGTCGGACCCAGCCCCATCGTCACACGCACACGCGTGTACACACAGCTTTCCACCGACCTTCAAGACTACAGAGCATGTTTCCCTTTTAAAGAACGGTGGTGACACGAGAGCATTCATTCTGTTCCTGGCTCCCCTCTCTAACCCTCTCTCTTTCTCTCAGTTCTTTTCTCTCTGGCTCTCTCACTCCCCCTCACTCCAAAAACTTTTCCTGTTAACTTCCCACAATCCCCTGCTGATCTCCTGAGGCTAGAGGCCTCCTGGAGCGCGGAGCCCAAATGAGATCGACAAGAATTTGCACGCACGCGCATACACACACACCGCACACACACACACACCGTTAGATCATCCTAAACACCCTCAATTTGACTTCTACTTGAACATATGCACTGACACAGTTTGTGCACACTCACACACTTGCGCGTGCACACACACACACACACACTCTCTCTCTGTGTAACTCCTACACACTCTCTGATCACTAGGGGGGCTTACCAGGCTCTCTCCCCTCCTCTCTGTGCACAGTGGGGAGGATGCTGCTTCTCCAGGATCCTACTTCATTAGCACACACACACACCACACACCACACGCCACACACACACTCCTTCCTTACACTTAGAAGCGTTGAAAGAAGCAGCTGAGATAAGGGCTTTTGTCATTAGGCTTGCTGTTTCAGCACACACACCTGTAACCTGTGTTGTGGTGATGTCACAACGTTCTCTCCTCACAACAAATGAAGAGCTTGGAAACTGCTGGATCTCCAGTATCGACACTGGAAAGGCGGAGAGATAGAGAGAAGGGGGGGAAAGAGGGAGAGATGAGGAGGAGGTATATTTCCCAAACTTTAGGGGGCGCTGTGGTCTTATCTAAAGATGTAACCTCTTATCTCTCTCTCACCGCTCAATCCTTCTTTCCATTCCCTCCCTGTCTGTCTCTCTCTCTCTCTCTGTCTGTCTCCGTCTCCGTCTCTGTCTCTGTCTCTCTCTCTGTCTCTCTCTCTCTTTCTCTCCTTTTCCTCTCTCATCTGTCTTTGGTTTCTCCATCACATCAAACAATCTCTAATGTCTTATCTTTCTCTCACAGCTCAATCCTTCTTTCCATTTCTCCCACCCTACTCCCGATCTAACGCTCTGTCTGTCTCTCTCTCTGTCTGTCTCTCTCTCTCTCTCTCTCTCTCTCTGTCTCTCTCTCTCTGTCTGTCTCTCTCTCTCTCTCTCTCTCTCTCTCTCTGTCTCTCTCCCTGTCTCTCTCTCCGTCTCTCTCTCTGTCTCTCTCTCTCTGTCTCTCTCTGTCTCTCTTTCTCTCCTTTTCCTCTCTCATCTGTCTTTGGTTTCTCCATCACATCAAACAATGTCTGCACGGGTTTTCAGTGTAAAACTGCTTACCTTTTTTTTCTACACCTCCATTTTCCCTACTCCCCCCTCTTCTCTCTCAGTCTCTCCCTCTCTCGTCCTCTCTCTTACTTTCTGCTGCCTGCCTTTACTGTCCCTCTGGTGAACACATACACACCCACACACACCAGTTTTACTGGGTAAACTGATTCTTTAGCCTGATATATCAAAGCAATGTGTTTACATAAGGCTGTACAAAAAGCATAGACGTTTTACACGTACACACAAACACACACGTATACACACACACAAACGTATACATACACACACACGCACAGCAGAAGGTGCCCCTCCCAGTGGGTTAGAGCCAGACCTGTACAGTGAAGTTCTGAGAGGCTTGTATTGCTGCAGTATTGAATACACATTGTGTGCTCTTATTCATAGTCTGCTGTACAAACACAACTCTACTATTCTCTGACTAGTCCTATGGCAGCTCACACCCACCTGCCGTGTGTGTGTGTGTGTGTGTGAGCGCGTGTGCAAGTGAGTCATGCTGGCATATGTTTAGTGTTCCTGCCAGTACAGATAAAGACATATCAGACAGTAGGAGTGTACAGCCCAGAGTGGAATCTCTCTGTTTCTCTCTGTTGCCCTCTCTATCTCTACCACTATATCCCCCCTTCTTTCCATCGCTTCCAAAATGTCTCTTCCTCTACTTGTGTATGATAAGACCACCACCTGCTGTATCTGACCTTCACTAAGCGTGTGTGTGTGTGTGTGTGTGTGTGTGTGTGTGTGTGTGTGTGTGTGTGTGTGTGTGTGTGTGTGTGTGTGTGTGTGTGTGTGTGTGTGTGTGTGTGTGTGTGTGTGTGTGTGTGTGTGTACCACCGTTGAATGATAGTACAGCAGATATCCCAATCAATCTGTTCTCTGTGGCCACATCACTT
The DNA here is from genome assembly GCF_963692335.1 of Osmerus eperlanus. Lineage (NCBI taxonomy): Eukaryota > Metazoa > Chordata > Actinopteri > Osmeriformes > Osmeridae > Osmerus > Osmerus eperlanus. Next base: position 5,629,194 of record NC_085033.1, read on the forward strand.
AATGTCCCACCTGCCGGTCCTCTGTGTGTTTCAGTGTGTGTGTTTTGAGGACCTCATGTTTTAAAGATGACGTCCGGGGGTGGCAGACTTTGAGCTGTTGGGATTGGCTGTACCTGCTGTTGGGATTCTCTCTCTCTCTCTCTCTCTCTCTCTCTCTCTCTCTCTCTCTCTCTCTCTCTCTCTCTCTCTCTCTCTCTCTCTGTCTCACACACACACATACATGCCACAGGGTTTTGTATAGGACCCCTGCCTCCATCTCTGTGCAAGAGATGAAGAGGATGTAATCTGGCTCTCCCCCTTCTTCTCCTTCTCTCTCCCTGCAGGTATAAGGGAGGTGATTTATCTATCAGATAAGTACCACGACAGCCCGGAGATGACAGCGTCCCGGCGCCTGCTGAACCTGGCCAACATTCTCCACAGGTGAGGTGGGGGGAGAGGAGGCAACAGGGAGAGGGGAAGTTCTCAATAAATTATGGATATAGCACAAGGCATGTCAATATGGATGAGGGAGGGAATGAGGGGTGGTGAGAATGACAGGTGGGAGATGGAGGATGGAGGGACCCAGAGAGAAGAGGGGATGATAGAGGGACAGAGAGAGAGAGGGAGGAGAGGGGAGCTAGTATATGACTTGATTATCCTCCTTTAGTCTTGACGCGTCTACAGGCCCAAACCACTGTGGGCTCAGGGGGATCCCCTCAGTGTGTGTTTGTGTCCACGGGGTTACAGGCCTGGGATCTAAGGGCTGGGTGGAGAGGTGTAAACCTGAGCACTAATGACCAGTTCAGGGAGTGTGGGAGGGAGGGGGGGGGCAGATGGAGAGTGGGATGAAGGAGGGAGAGAAGGATGTTTGGTGTCCAGTGACTGAGGAGGAGTGCAGGAAGACGGCTGCATGTTGGGTGGGATAGAAGCAGAAAGCGGTTTGTCTGAACAGGCTGGAGATGGACACAGTAGACTGTGTGTGCGCGCACGTCTTTAAACAGCTCTCCTGAAATGCTTCTATTAAAAAGCAGCTTTTAGTGTGAATGGCTGTGATGGGTGACCTGCTGACTGGCATCATAAGGTGTGAACACACGACCACACACACGCAAGGTGTTAAAAGCAACTCTGAAAGACTCCTTGATCTGCCTCCAGTTGGTGGATAGAAGGACTAATGTCCACACACACACACACCACTGTTACTCCCTGATGGATTCTTCTGTCGTCTCTTCATCCACCTCCGTCCCAATCGCTTTTTTTTCAAAGCACTAAATCAAACGATGACCCTGAAAAGTGTGTTAGAAAAACTGGAAGTTAGAAAAACTGGAAGTTAAAACTTGAACAATAAAAAGATGACTTCCTTCCCTCACCTTCTCCCTCTCTCCATCTATTTGTGTTCCAGGCAGTTCAAACCAAAGCGCAGCCAGATTGTCATTGATTTTAATACCATCAACCTCTCCAGCGTGAACACCACCACGGAATGAAAACACTCACCTTGGGGAGAGAGAGAGAGAAACAAGGTAGGCACAGTGGGAGAGAGAGTGGGAGAGGAAAAAAAATTAGAAAAAAGACTCCAGTTGCTTTGAAGCTGTGCTGCTCCAGCTCATCTGGAGGAGATTCAAGGATACGTCTCCTTGTTCTCTTGTTCTTTGGCGCCGCTGAAGACAAAGCCGTTTTGAAACACCTTCATTTCAAGTGGCCAAACAATGTCCTGGAACATGGAAATGTGTCTCTGTGATTTGTCCTCTTGTGTGCCTCATATTGGTTATCACCGTTGGTTAACTCACTCAGGGTCAAGGCGAGGGATCACTGTCAATCTGTCATTTCTAAATGTTCTAAAAGAGAGAGAGGAGGAACTGATACTTTTTTTTGTGTGTCATATACAATTATTGTTATGAACGTTTTACCTCTAAGAATCTTATGTTTTATTTTTTAAGCTTTTTTCTTTTGACCAGCTTTTTAAATGTTTGTTTTGAACATTGTATACATTTGGATTTGTATGGACCAATTAGCTGCAAAAAGTTTAATTTTCAATGTGTTTGTTTTTTATGCTACAGAAAGCTAATGTTACTGAATATAAACACTATTTCATAGAAGTCTCCCATAAAAAGGACATTTAACTATATCATGTAAGGATCTGTTATAATGTTAATGGTCTGTGTCCTGTAGTGCTATCACATTGCAATGTTCACTTTACGCACCAAATAAACTGGACCAAACTCAGCTTTTCATCCCACGGATTTAAATGAACCTCTCAGACTAATGTGTTTGTATGTATATAATATGTAACTAAATACTTTTGCGTTGTTTTAATGTTGGGCCACTGATGGCCCCTCAGTCAGACACACACACACACAGCTGAAGAAATTGTTCTAGAAGCCCTCCAACAACCGCGCGTGACAGTGCAAACATCATCAAGCTTTTCGAGTCAGAGCCTTTAAAGCAAAACACTTTAATCCCCCCCCTCCTCTCCTTCCTCCGCCCCCTCCTCCTCCATGGTGCTTCTCAGGGTTACTGGGCAAGGTCCAGCTTTCCCAAAGGAGAGATTCTGCTCTCTCATTACCTTTATCTGTGAAGACCCACCAGACACACACACAACCAGGGACTTTCCCCATTCTATGGTTTGATCAGAACACTTAAAAATAACTAAAATTGTGAACCAATGAATACTCTGATAACTGATTCTGATAAATCACACAGTTATGAGCATCTAACTGATTCAGTTAATACATGAACCACTCAGTCAAGTGAATCATTTTGTCAATGAAAACTCAGTAGTACTAAAGTATCAAGTCTCGCTAAGAACTTCACCTAAAGTGCCAAAGGAGATCATATTTTACACACACACACACACACCTGCTATAACTGAAGGCGTGTGATATGATGCAAGTCGCTTGAGGAAACAGGTGACATCTAATCAATTACAACTACGCACAGGTGCTGTGTGTGCATGTGTCTCCCCAGCCAATTCTGTGACTGCACTGGTCTGATAATAATGCCTGAGACAGCTCTTCAACAACCACTAAACCGAGAGACTGTGTCTGTCTCCCGGTGGAGAAGAACATAGAAGTGACCCAATGTGTCACTGGTGTGAAATTGAATTATGGAAATCAAACAAAATGCTTCGCTAGCAGTGTGACATCAAGGGAGTATTTGTGCCAAATGTTTTGCATTGTGTGTTTGTGTGCTGCAGGTTTGTTTTTATTGAGTTTTACCCGGCAGACCTCCAGTGTTGTTTCTCTTGTGCTGAAATAAAGAATTGTGTCTGCATTATGTTGATTTGCCTCTCCTCACCCCATCTCTCCTCTCTCTCTCTTTGCCTTTTTATTTTCCCTGCCTACATTTGCTCCCTTCTTTTCCTTCTTCCTCACTTCTCTTGTCTACCCTATTTATCTCCCATCCATTATTTGTGCTCTCATTCACCACTTTTTTCCTCATCTATTCCAGCCCTCAATCCTCCCTTTCCTTCAGTCCTTCCATGTCTCTGTCACCCTCCTCCCCACCCCAATTCCCCCCCACCTGCACCTCCCCTCCTCATCCCCCTTCACCTCCCTTCCCCTCCCCTCTCCCCTCCTCCAGCGCCTTCTCTCTCCCCCATGCCTGGCTCTGCTGATGCTGTGTCACAGTCTGCTCCCTGGATGCAGCTTGTGACAGGAATTCCTGTAGCCAGGGAGGAGGTGACATCCGCATTCGTTTTTGAGGTCATGTGGTCCTCCAGGGTCAGGGGTCAGAGGTCGTTGCTGTGACAGGGTGCTGTGTTGGCTGTCTGTTGGTGAGTATGTATGTTGATAGGCCTGTAGGGGCTTGGGTTTACTCACACACACACAGTTTCCAGTACAATTCCTTTTTTGTGTGCTGCATAGCCTCCATAGATTTCAGTGAGGCTTGTGTGTATTACAATACATCAAACACACACATAAACACACACACACTGGTCCTGTAAACCTGGTTTAAGAGGATATTAGGGACAAGTTATACAGGACCCAGATGTCTCCTCTCTGCACAGCAACAACATGTGGCTCAGTTTTATGTGCCCTCGAGCTTATAAAAACCATGCTGGATGGATGCGCACACACACTTGGTGAATCAATTTCAAACTGATGGATCATCTGACTGATGGAATGTGTGTGTGTGTGTGCCTATGTCAGACACATAAGTCTGGGCTCAGAAACCTTGTTCCAGTATCATGTCTTTATTGTTTTAATTGATCTCTGTGGGTCATTAACATGTTGAGGGATCCGATCCCATTACCATCTGCCGGAGATTCAAACACTGGAAATTGCACTTTTTATTAGCATTCTAGAAACAGCCATGTTGATATAAAAACAACATTATGGGGATGTGACCTGCAGAAGATGAAGATAGAAAAGATAACAGAGAAAACTATTAGAATAAATTATAGGCGCTTTCTGTGCCATCATTACATAGCAGACAGACTCATAAATTGAACACATTTACATTTTGAGACAACCTAGTTGGGTTTCCAAAGACAGAAAAAAGTTGAAGAATACTAGTTTACCTTCCTTAAAAGTAAAAAAAAAAAAAGTATTGATAAAAATATCAAACTGAACAAAGAATGTTTAGTTAATATAGAAAATAGACCAAACACCATTTACTGATGTCTTTCGTTGACTGTTCAATTAAAACCAGTAAAAAAAAGCTTAAGACAGAAAATGAAATCATTACAAAAGAAAAAAAGCTTTTTCAGATATCTGTCAACATTTCTCAGAACGAATACAATCAGTTTATAAAGAGTTTTTACATAAAGGAGGGTATGAACTATTAAGCCTGAAACAACATAAAGGAGATTAAGCTATGATGCGTCACATTGATGTTGCTGTAAATGCATTGTTTAAAGATAACCCACCTCTTGGGTAGGTTCAGGTCACATGGAAAATAACCTTTTTTGAACTTCTAAATAGTTCTTTTTTATGCAGGATGTTAACGAGAGAGGATAACAGACTATTTGTGTTTCTTCTCCAGCACTCTGTATGTGTGTGTGTTTCAGTGCCTCAGGCCAGAACAGGAACTGAGAACATTCAGAGCTCATCTCTGTTACTTCATCCTCATCTTTACTGAGCATTTAGAGTCATCGAACATTCCCTTTAACATCGACCTCCAACACCCGCTGGGACCCTCTCTCTCTTCCTTCCCCCCCCCCATCTCACCCTCTCTTTTCTCTTCTCTCCCCATTCCTACCCTTTGTCCAACCCTCGCTGCTGACCTGTGTGATCACATTGTAGTTGGTTGTGTTTTTGTGTGAGCATCTTCAGTTGCAGGCCAGGTTAGAGGGGGTGGGAAGGGGGTGGCTGGAATGCTTGTGGCTGTAGCCAACAATAAAGTAGTTTAGATGTACTTTAGTGGTACCAGTGATGTCAGCACCTTGTTGGTAAAGGATTCCTCTGTGACTGGTTATCTGGTTAGGTTTGATTGGTCAGGTCTGGCCTCAGTTATCCAGCATGTCTCTGCTTCTGTGCTGATAGAGAATAAAAGTGAGATATATATATATATACTGACAGAAGGAGGGGAGGTATGTAGAAAGAGAGAGAGAAGGTTTTGTAATGAAGAGAAGCTTTATAGTTGGCGTGGAATTCCGGGCTAAGAATACAGCATGTTACCAAAGTTCTAGAATATTCCTCTAGCTTTCTATAATATATATGGTTGGAAAATGTAGGTGTTCTAATAAGCACCCTTAGCTGTAGAGGTGATGAGCACTTTGATATCAAGGGCTTGATCACAAGGACTTGACCGGTGGTACAAAGCACAACCAGAACACAGCAATACAACTCAGTCGACAGTAGGCTAGCATTAGAAAACATGGGGATTTTAACCCCAGGTTCTCTGTCATAAAGACCAAGCATCTACCACTGGACCAAGAGGACACCACCATGGTCCAAGGGTCTTATACAAGGATAAAACCACCTCCACCACATAATCTAATACATCATGGTTTTGCATGTCTGACATCAATCACTTAAAACAGACACTTGACTAATTCAATACAGAAGTGTCAAAACAAAAAACAAACCCCAAAAATTGTTTTTAGAGTTGGTCGAAATATAATCTATCCAAATGAGAAAAATTACAATTTAAACTACAGGAATCATTTAAATGCCGAAATCGTTGGTAAAGATTTGTTTCTGTAATTTCAATAAGTATTTCTATACATTTAAACAGGATAGATTATTTAAAACTTATAAAGAGTATAAACAGTGATGCATGACCAGGAAAAAGATCTTCATATTTTTTCAAGATTTTATTTTTAATGTATAAACACTGTACATAAATTACTTTCTCTGAGACTAATATTGATGTAAGGATAAGTGGATTTTTTTTATCTTAAAAAAAATATCCTTAAACATACTCTTAAGTCTCCACATTGTCTTCAAAACATCGCTTGGATTATGATTTCTTTCCATTAGTTTGATTTCTCCTTTAAATGAGCAGTTTCCAAAGTCTTCATGTACACACAAACACACACACATACACACACGCGTTGACACCAGTTCCCCCCTCCTTCAGCCATTCACACGGTCACTGATTGTAACGTTAATCTAAATTGTTAAAGTCACTGTTTGGCAGCGTCCCTTTAAGATCTTATGCTGTCAAAGTCACCGGTGGTACTCTCCCTTTAAGATCTTCTACTGTCAAAGTCACCGGTGGTACTCTCCCTTTAAGATCTTCTACTGTCAAAGTCACCGGTGGTACTGTCCCTTTAAGATCTTCTACTGTCAAAGTCACCGGTGGTACTGTCCCTTTAAGATCTTCTGCTGTCAAAGGTACAGTCCCTTTACAATAAAGAAGTAAGGGATTCTAACACTCAGGCCACGCCTCCTCCCTGACTGTCTGCTCCCGTTTGCCGTGAAAACACACGTGTTCTACTGCAAGCAAAACTAGCATTGTCCCTTTGACTATAAGCAAAGTCATAGGTCAGAGATTCAGGAGGACCAATCAGATTATAGACATTAGTCTCCACAGTCCAGGCAGGTGAAGTGGTGTAACGTACAATATGTAAACAAAACATTTTTTCTTCCTTTTTTCAAACATTTTCTGAAGCAAATTCAGGAAGTAATATATATCAAAAAAACAAAACAAACATTGTTTATTTTAATTCCTTTCACAAAGCAGAGAGTTTAGACTCTCTCAGAGAGTTCTCAGTTCCATTCAACGCTGTATCGAGCAAGGAAACAAACATCAGAGAGGTTCTTTAACTAGAGTTGGTCGACTCAGTCTTCTTGGACGGACAGTAAGTTTAGCATATTTCTACATTTCACTTTGTGACAGCTAGATAGGGCTAAACGCAGCACTAGCCTAGGACTTGCCCGTTCCAGAGTAAAAAGAAGGGGTAGCCAGGCAGGGAGTCAAGGGTAGAAGAGGAAGGAAAAAGGGAGGAACTATAAGGGAGGGCAGTCTCTTTGGCGGCCATTATTGTATGTCTAAAACGGTTGTAGTCCCAGTAGCCAGTGTGGTTACCTCCTGCCAATCTCGCTCTGCCTAAGGAACTGGATGTTGTTGGCGCTGTCGGCCAGCTCGGGGTACTGTTCTATGGACAGGACGTAGTAGCCGTCGTACCCCAGCACTTTCCCTCCGCTCAGCAGCTGCCTCTTCTCCCCCTCCGTCCACAGCCTCACCCCTTCCTCTCCCTCCCTCACGCGTTGCTGCTCACGGGCCCAGGAGCTCCCCAGCGCCCTCTGCCGGGCCTGCTCCAGAACACGGGCCTTCTCCTCATCCAGGGTCATGCCGTAGCGCACGTGCAGCGCCAGCGAGCCGAACTGCAGCTCCACGTCGGCGAAGCGCCGCGTGCGTCCGTTGACCACCGTTGTGGACTGGGACACGGTGACATTCACGCCATTCTCCAGGGACTTCTTGCCGGAGGTAAGCCGCAGCGCGCTGAGGTCGGTTTCTGGAAGGCTGGTCTTGATAAAGTAGTGTGTGTCGCGTCCTTCCACCGTGAAATGTAGGTCCTCTAGATAAAAGGCATTGTTGAGCACTGCTGCCACCTTGATGCAGTCCTCGTTGGCGATGTTCAGGGCGTTGGTGATGACCCGGCCCTGGGTGACTGCCAGCATCACGCCCTTGCCGATGAGTGAGCGCACGGTAGCGAACCACAGCCAGGGTTTGTCGCGTTCCGCCCTGCGCCGGCTCAGCTGGATCTCAGGCATGCGTTCGAACGACAGGAAGGCCTTTGCCTGGCGTGTCACTTCCTGTTGTACCCCGGAGATGGACTGCCGGGGAGAGAGGAGAGAGGGGGTGAGTGGAAGGGAGCGATGAGACAAGCCACACAGAGAACATGTGAGGAAGATGAGATACAGTGTCAAGCAGAGAGAGAGAGAGAGAGAGTTGGGGGAAAGAGAGATGAACAGCAATGTGATAGTTGACTTTGCTGTGTGTGCTGTAACTGCCTAGAAGGCACAGTTTCCATTAGCTTTATAAACTATCAACACATTACAGTGAAGACCTGCACTGATTGTAGATGTGGCAAGCTTTCTTTAAAACGGTTTTGATGATGCCATTACTCTCAGTATTACTTTGTACTGTGTGGCTTATACCTCCCGAAGGATGGCAACACTAAATACAGTGATATTTGTTTATCAAGAGACAGGAAATAAAATGCTGAGCTTTTAAGTTTATTGCCGTTTACTTGAACTAATGTGGCTTCACTGAATCATAGTGCAGCAGGGAGAAGGAGAGAAAGAGAGAGAGAGAGAGAGAGAGAGAGAGAGAGAGAGAGAGAGAGAGAGAGAGAGAGAGAGAGAGAGAGAGAGAGAGAGAGAGAGAGAGAGAGAGAGAGAGAGAGAGAGAGAGAGAGAGAGGGAGAAAGAGAGGAAGGACAGAAAAAAGGATAGATGGGGAGGAAGCAAGAGGAGAGAGCGAGGGGAGAAACGTTTTCAAACGGAGCAGACTGTCCTGATAACACAGCTGAAACAGTTACTGGAGCTCATTATCACGTCAAACAACCTGAGTCTACAAAGAGGGGAAAAACCAGGCTGTGTAATAACTGGTTCAATCTCTGTGCCAAACGGCAGACCACCATGTTTTAATGTGTGTGTTAGAATTCAAAGAAGGTGTGAGAGTTTGTATTTGTGCGACGACTGACTCTTCTCGCCCTACACACACACACACACACACATACAAAGAGAGAGAGTGTTTATCCCAGCCAGAGCCTGAGGCGTAGGGATACACACACACACACAGAGAGTGGTTATCCCAGCCAGAGCCTGAGGCGTAGGGATACGTACGGGCAAGTCGTCCCACAGCTGGCTCTTCTTCATTTCCAGCGAGGGCTGCGTCAGGTCGAACTTGGGGATGGGGAACCCTGGGATAGCATTGTGAAGGTGGAACCCAAACGTCACCAGCCAGATGTTGATGTCTGTCACCGTGGCAACGTCGAGAAAGAGACAGAGAGGGAGGGAAAGAGGGAGAGCATCAGTTTGCTGTCGTTCCATATTGCTGTGTTTGTATGTGACTGTGTCTGTGCGTGTTCGTATGTGACTGTGTTTGTGCGTGTTCGTATGTGACTGTGTTTGTATGTGACTGTGTTTGTATGTGACTGTGTTAGTGCGTGTTCGTATGTGACTGTGTTTGTATGTGACTGTGTTTGTATGTGACTGTGTTTGTATGTGACTGTGTTTGTATGTGACTGTGTTCGTATGTGACTGTGTCTGTGCGTGTATGTGTCTCTGCCACTCACCTGTGACGTACTCCTTAACCTGGTGCACCTTGCTGACCGGGTTGTTGTTCCTGAACATGTACAGGTTGAATGGCTGGGGGTCGCGACCTACGCGGGTCCAAGTGCTGATGTCCGGAGTGGTCCAGCGCCCTGCAGGGATGTCGTAGTCACGGTCACCGAAGTGGAGCAGGCGCGTCAAGGGGTCGTACAGGCCGCCGTGGAAACCGATGACCAGGACAAAGTCGGGGTTGGAGTCGAAGTAGACCTCGCCGTAGGCCGTGTATTGGACCTGCAGAGGGAGAAGCAGATGGTCACATAAAAACACATACCACATCACCTTCACCGTCCTTTACACACACACACACACACACACAAACACACACACAAATAATTGTGTACCTGCTTGAGCAGCAGTCCGTTGCTGCTGAACACAGCCAGAGGAGTCCCAGTGTTGTCGCAGGCGATGTAGAACTCCTCCCCACTGCTGATCTCCATGGCGAACAGGTGCCCCTGCAGGTCGTAGTAGAGCGAGGTGATCTCCGAGGAGGAGTGGTTGTACACGTGCGTGATGCGGGTGGGGTAGTTGAGGTCTGCATAGAAGAACTGCAGGTGCTGTCCCAGGCTGGTCCTGGAGGCCACCCGGCGGCCCAGCCCGTCGTAGCGATACTGGATGGTCCAGCTGTTGCCCTTGCTGTAGACACGCTCCAGTAGGCCTGGAGTCAGGAACACAGCAGGGGGAGAGAGTGTCAGATAGTAGGTTGGCTGGCTGACCGGAGGGATGACTGGTACTTCATAGATTGGATGACTGACATTTTTTTTTTTTACAGCTGACTTGATGATTGACTCACTAGACACTCGTCCCACACACTCACTGTACCCCTGGACTTGCCCTCCATGACAACCCTCCATGACAACCCTCCGTGACAACCCTCCATGACAACCCTCCATGTACCTTTCGAGTTGTACTCAAAGATCTCCGCCCCTCTCTGCCGTAGAAAGCCGTCCTCGTCCAGCCGGTACTGGACGTCCCCGAGGCGCGTGATGCGGTCACGCAGGTCGTAGCGGAGCGGCGTGAGCCTGGCAGAGTTCCCAGGGTTCAGCAGGTGCAGGTTACCGTTCAGGTCGTAGTTGTACCTTTGGGGTCAAAGGTTGGATTTTATAACTTGAATAACTTTACATAAAGAGATAGTTCAGTTTGAATACTAATACTGCTACTACTATAACTAATAATAAAATACTACTACTAGTGCCAGTTATGCTAGTAATACATGAAACAGCGTCCAGTCCTCCATACCTCCACATCATCTTCTCGTTGAGCGACACGGTCTGCAGCTGGCCGTCCACGTCGTACTCGTAGCCGTACTTAGTGGTGTTGGCGAACGGGCCGATCTTGATCTCCCTCTTGGTGACCCGGCCCATGTTGTCGTACTGGATGGTGATCCAGTACATCAGGGATCTGAAGATCTCATACTGAATCTCTTTGATCCTGCCGTGGACGTCAAAGTGCTTGGTGTAGGTCATGACTGCAGTTGAGATGATCTGGTTGATGTCATAGTAGATCACGCCAAACTTTCCAAACTGCTCCACCTTCCCGGAGATGTCATCGAACTGGTAGAGGTCGATGGGGAGGGGCGTCTCGTTGATGACCGCCTGCATGCTGGTCACACGGAAGCTGCCAACACAAGAAAAATGATGTAGTGAGTCAGGTGGCTGAGCGGTTAGGGAATCAGTAATCAGAATGTTGCCGGTTCGATTCCCGGCCGTGCCAAATGACGTTGTGTCCTTGGGCAAGGCACTTCACCCTACTTTCCTCGAGGGAAAGTCCCTGTACTTACTGTAAGTCGCTCTGGATAAGAGCGTCTGCTAAATGACTAAATGTAAATGATAAGTAATAATATGATTTATTGCACTTATTACAGATGAGTTACAAAGTGCTTGAACGACAAAACACCTCAACGCAAGGTGATACGCGTATTTTCTATATGTGAGGCTGTCCCTAGCGTGAGGTCAAGAGGTCGTGCCGTGGGCCCCTGGAAGGACACATAGATCTGGGAATGTGCTCTGTGCAACCTCTGGAGAGAGCAGGACGCAGATAATAGTCTCCACACTGAGTTATGACTGTATCACCTGTGTGCCATTTCCCATGTGCATCATTTGTGGAATTTGTGCTGTTTAAGGGCATGTTTGGTGGTTACTATATCTGTACTGTCCGGCCAAATATAAATGCCATCTGAGAGACATGTTTTTCACTCATGCTGACCACTCTGCCGTGGACGGTCACATGATCCGAGCTCATGCTAATAAACAAAGTGAATCCGTTTCCTTGTTGTGCATCCTTGGGCTGCCTTCTGACAGAAATCTATCTGACACAAGGCAAAGAAAGAGTTTCCTAATCAACACTTAAGAGACATTTCAGACACATTCAACCTGTCAGGAGAGCTGGGAGGCACCTGTTGTCGTAAGTGTAGTCGAAGCGAGCGTTGACCATGCCGTCCTCGCTGAAGCGGAAGATCTGCCGGTCCACCAGCGGGCCGATCTGCCGGTAGCGGATGGAGCAGATGAAGCCTTCGCTCTGCAGGTTGACCGTCTTCAGGACTCCCGCCGTCTCGTCGTACGTGAAGCTGACGCGGGTCGAGTCGTACAGGATCTCAGCCAGCTTGTTCTGACGCCGGTATTTGTAGAGGATCCTGCGTCCGGTGCCGAGGTGAGCCACGCGGAGAAGCTGGCCGTCCTCGCTGCACATTAGATTACATGAAATTACATTAGATGACATTCAATTACTTCAGATTATATTACGTTAGACTTCACTCTGTAAACGCAAAGTGGCAGGGATCTGTTTAGCATAATGTGCAATGATCTCTCTTTGGAAAAAGGAGCTGGAAGCAGTGGTGTTTGCGGTGCTGCATCCTCTCAATGCTGTAATAATAATAATACATTTTATTTAATGCGCCTTTCTCGGCACTCAAGGACACCGTACAGGGGTACACAAGACATTAAAAGCAGCAAAAAACAGAATATAACAACATTAAAAACAACAGAAGAAGGCAGAGTAATTGACTGCGTGTGTGACAGAGCGTACCTGTAGTCGACGGTGACGGAGGCGTTGCTCTCAGGCGGGTGGTAGATGTTCCGGTAGTACCCCACAGAGCGGATGGTGTGCATGGTGTGGCGTGCCACGCTGGGCATGGTGACAGCAGAGAGCCGGTCCTGCAGGTCGTAGTCAAAGATGTACTGTCTCTGACTGTGGAGGAGCAGCACCATGGACTGGATACCAGGAGAGAGAGAGAGAGAGAGAGAGAGAGAGAGAGAGAGAGAGAGAGAGAGAGAGAGAGAGTGAGAGAGAAAAGGGGGGAAAGAGAGAGAGAGAGAGAGAAAGAGAGAGGGGGGGGAAAGGTGAGGGTCATAGTAGATGGGGTGGGGGGGTAAGGAAGTGTTAAAGAAAGAACAGCGATTGGAGGGGATGGGGAAGGAGGGAGGGAGGGAGTACAAGACAAAAGAGAGAGTGGGGAGAAGAGAAAGAAAATTAATCTCTGTAATGAGTGTTAGAGAATGCCAAACGGGGAGCGGAGTAGGCAGGGTGCAGGTATTAACATCCAATCTCCTTTTTTAATTGAGTTATCCTTGACCCTTTTGAATCCCTCTTTCACACACAAACAGCCTTTTGCTGTATTAATGCTTAAGTGCTTTGCAATTAGCGTCTGCTAGCCTTTCACGGCTAGCCACAGCCTCTACCTCGGCTCCAATCCCAGCCTCTTCTGTACGTCAGCCCCGGCCTCTACCTCAGCCCCAGCCTTGAGCCCTACTTATCTAATCAGCCAGGCTTCAGTGGATGTGGCAATCACTTAAACACACAGCAGGACACACAAACGCACACATTAGCACCTGAGAAAGGCTAGGGGGAGGAAGAGAGGGAGGAGGAGTAGGGCGGGATAGGGGGAGGAAGAGAGGGAGGAGGAGTAGGGCGGGATAGGGGGAGGAAGAGAGGGAGGAGGAGTAGGGAGGGATAGGGGGAGGAAGGAGGAGTAGGGCGGGATAGGGGGAGGAAGAGAGGGAGGAGGAGTAGGGCGGGATAGGGGGAGGAAGAGAGGGAGGAGGAGTAGGGCGGGATAGGGGGAGGAAGAGAGGGAGGAGGAGTAGGGCGGGATAGGGGGAGGAAGAGAGGGAGGAGGAGTAGGGCGGGATGGGGGAGGAAGAGAGGGAGGAGGAGTAGGGCGGGATAGGGGGAGGAAGAGAGGGAGGAGGAGTAGGGCGGGATAGGGGGAGGAAGGAGGAGTAGGGCGGGATAGGGGGAGGAAGAGAGGGAGGAGGAGTAGGGCGGGATAGGGGGAGGAAGAGAGGGAGGAGGAGTAGGGCGGGATAGGGGGAGGAAGAGAGGGAGGAGGAGTAGGGCGGGATAGGGGGAGGAAGAGAGGGAGGAGGAGTAGGGCGGGATAGGGGGAGGAAGAGAGGGAGGAGGAGTAGGGCGGGATAGGGGGAGGAAGAGAGGGAGGAGGAGTAGGGCGGGATAGGGGGAGGAAGAGAGGGAGGAGGAGTAGGGCGGGATAGGGGGAGGAAGAGAGGGAGGAGGAGTAGGGCGGGATAGGGGGAGGAAGAGAGGGAGGAGGAGTAGGGCGGGATAGGGGGAGGAAGAGAGGGAGGAGGAGTAGGGCGGGATAGGGGGAGGAAGAGAGGGAGGAGGAGTAGGGCGGGATAGGGGGAGGAAGAGAGGGAGGAGGAGTAGGGCGGGATAGGGGGAGGAAGAGAGGGAGGAGGAGTAGGGCGGGATAGGGGGAGGAAGAGAGGGAGGAGGAGTAGGGCGGGATAGGGGGAGGAAGAGAGGGAGGAGGAGTAGGGCGGGATAGGGGGAGGAAGAGAGGGAGGAGGAGTAGGGCGGGATAGGGGGAGGAAGAGAGGGAGGAGGAGTAGGGCGGGATAGGGGGAGGAAGAGAGGGAGGAGGAGTAGGGCGGGATAGGGGGAGGAAGAGAGGGAGGAGGAGTAGGGCGGGATAGGGGGGAGGAAGAGAGGGAGGAGGAGTAGGGCGGGATAGGGGGAGGAAGAGAGGGAGGAGGAGTAGGGCGGGATAGGGGGAGGAAGAGAGGGAGGAGGAGTAGGGCGGGATAGGGGGAGGAAGAGAGGGAGGAGGAGTAGGGCGGGATAGGGGGAGGAAGAGAGGGAGGAGGAGTAGGGCGGGATAGGGGGAGGAAGAGAGGGAGGAGGAGTAGGGCAGGATAGGGGGGAGGAAGAGAGGGAGGAGGAGTAGGGCGGGATAGGGGGGAGGAAGAGAGGGAGGAGGAGTAGGGCGGGATAGGGGGAGGAAGAGAGGGAGGAGGACAGCCGAGCACACCTGAAAAAATGGAAAAGAGGAGGAGGTGTGTGTGTGTGTGTGTGTGTGTGTGTGTGTGTGTGTGTGTGTGTGAGTGCACATGCATGTGTGCTATCGTGTGCTGATGTTTGAGCGACAACATCAGCGCCTGACATGAACACTGAATATTTCAACAGGAAAGAAAAAGGGAGAGGAGAAGGGGGGGGGGGTGTAAGCTGGGGAAAGAGAAAGAGCGAGAAGGAATGTGTTCTATTTGTGTACGAGACAGAGTCTCACATAGATACCCCAGGCATGTCACTACACTTCCATCTTGTCCTCCTTCCATCCTTCCCTCAGTTTAAACCACCTCCACTCAGCATCCCAGGGGACACAGTTCACCAGACTGTTTCTACATGCAGGAGATGTCTTACAGTGTGTGTGTGTGTGTGTGTGGTGCCTCTGCAAGGCTTCCTAGGGTGTGAACTTGAGTATGTGGGTATTTCGTTGTTGTATACCTCTCCCTCCCCACCTAGACCTGGTCACTCTAAATACACAGGACTGGCAGATAGAAACAGGGAGATGAAATCCATGCAAATGTTACACCAAGTTTCTGCTCTAACAGAAAACTAATATTCCACTGGGGGAAGACAGCACATAGCAGATCTGCTCTCATGTTTATCTCCTTTACTCCGTGTGTGTTTGTACTGTGTGTGTGTGTGTCAGACAATAGAAGGAGATCAGTAATGAGAACCTCTTTCTAGAGGGACAAGGGGGATTCTAGTCAGCATGAAGTGATCTCAGTGATGTCTCATTTTTGTCTTGTCTCTCTCTCTCTCTCTCTCTCTCTCTCTCTCTCTCTCTCTCTCCTTCTCATTCTTCTCTCCGACCTTCTTTTATCCACTGTTTTATTACTAAGTCCTTCTCTCTCTGTTTCTGTCCGATGTAGAATTGTTCTTTGTTTCACCTTCTGTTCTTCCTCTCCTCTCCTCTGTGGCCACTGAGCCAGGATTCAATCTCCCAGAGTGGCTCTAGTCTCCTCCTCAATAACCCTGCTACAGCCTTAAACCTGGTCCCCCAGGACACACACACACACACACACTCTCTGTAGTAACATCTACAAACAATGTCAGTGTTATCCTCTTTCTTCCTCCCTCCCTCCTGAAGGGAATAGGGGTCTCTTTAATGTGGTCTGTGTGTCGCCTTGTATATCTCCAAATAACACTCTGACACTTACAGCTTTCAGGGGGACCAGTGTGTGTGTGTGTGTGTTACAGACAGGGGAGATCGAAGAGAGAGAAAAAGAAAGTGTGTGTATGTGTTGGTGTTGTCTCAGTAGATGACCTTGCTGTGTGTTTCTGCTGACAGTGGGAGAGGGAAAACTAAGAGACTGGTCTGTCACACACACGCACGCACGCTCACGCACGCACACACCCGCCGCACACCTTTGTGCACATCTGTATATGCTCGTCTGCATCTGCAAGGCATTAGTGTGTCAATTACTTCAGTAGTTGTTCAGAGTTATTTTCAGCTGCTGTGTGTGAACCTGCCCTTGTGCATGTGCTAATCCTGGGGTGTGTGTGTGTGCCTGCCTGCCTGCCTGCTTGTGTGTGTGTGTGGATACTTGTGTGTGTATGTAGTGTACTGTCCAACAGTCCCAGGCACCCTAGATGTTTCACATGAATATTGTTTTAAATATGTTACGTTTTTTTTGTCTTCTTTATTTGTGCGGAAGAATAAAAGTATTTTCAACAGTATTTTCTAAATGCTGGTTCTTAATAATTTTTCCGGTGTGTATGTGCGTGTGTGTGTATCCATCTCCTCACCTTATCCAAGTAAGTGTAGCTCCAGGTTTTTCCATCAGCAAACACTCGAGAGAGGATGCGTCCCTGGCTGTCATACTCCACTTTCTCTGTGGTGGGGCCTCTCTGGAGCCCTGTCACCTGCCCCGAACTGGAACACATCCAGTCAGAGAGAGAGAGAGTGTGTGAGCGAGAGACAGAGAGAGACACAAGTAGTTCTAGAATGTGTTGAGTTGAACCAACATCCTCAGGGTTGTGGTCACCACCTGGCCCCCGGGCTGGGCCCCCTGACCTACCTGGAGTATGTGAGGTTGACTGACAGCAGTTTGCTGCTGGGGACCCAGAGGGTGGGGTGACCTTGCGTGTCGTAGACGATCTTCAGCAGGAACTTCCTGTGATCATCGTAGATCTTCTCCGTGCGGAGCGACCGGTCATAGTCCACAGATAACAGGTTTCGCCCGTTCACCTGGGAAACAAACAAACAAACCGACAGACGATAAATCAAAAGTGAAAAACACCTGGAGGGAAGTCCTCACCGTGAAGAACGCCGATGTCCTCCCGTCGCTCCTCTCTTACCCGTAGCTTGCGTCCGAACACGATGACCTTCCCGCGCGTCTGTTCCTTCCTGAAGCGCCACTCCACCAGGTTCTGCCCGTTCTCTCCCGGCAGCGTCATGTTGCGCCGCGCCACGGTCGGGTTGGCGGCGCCCGCCAGGATGTGAGGCTCCGTCTGGTAGTGGGTGTCCATGCCGTTGGCGTAGATGACCCTCAGCGAGCTGTCGTAGCCCACCTGGTAGCTGTTACGCAGCTGGTCTGGAGCGAGGACGACAGACGGAAGGAGAGCGGGAGGGAAAGGCGGGAGGAAGAGGGAGACATCAGATGAGGTGGGAGGAAGGGGGGAGAGATTCGAGGGGGTGGGGGGAGGAGGGGAGGTGGGAGGAAAAGGAAGGGAGGGAGAGATGGAGGAGGTGAAGAAATATGAAGAAAGTCAGAAAGAAAGGATATGGGCAAGGTAGGGTTGACAGGGAGATATGGTTGCAGCAAGGAGGGTATAAAAGGGATGTAAAGTAGGGAGGGAGGGGAGAGAGGAACATTGGAGTTTCTCACTGCCTAACGTGAAGGATTGTTCTGTAGGAGTCAGTGTGAACGGGAGCGTGGCTTCAGGGAGTAAGTGTTCTGTTCTACACCCACCTCTAACACTCTCCTCGTGTCTGGCTTGTTTCTCTCCGTCTGCCCATTTGTCTGTAGCTCTAAACCTCCTTGTGTCTCTCTCCCCTTCTCTCTCTTTCCTCTCCTTCCCTCCCTCCCTCCCTCCCACCCTCCCCCTTCTCTCTCTTTCCTCTCCCTCTCTCCTTCCCTCCCTCCCTCCCTCCCTCCCTCCCACCCTCCCCCTTCTCTCTCTTTCCTCTCCCTCTCTCCTTCCCTCTCCCTTCTCTCTCGTAGATATCAGTACTTAAGAGTTTTAATATTTAAGCGTATTGATTCCTCAGCCCTTCACCCCAGTGAGCTGCTCATTATAAACAAGCTGATCACATCAGTGACAAGCAGCAACAGTCATTAACGCTGACTTAATTTGTGTGTGTGGTTAATCAAGGCTTCATATCGATGGAATCATCAACATTCTGGGGGACGAGGTATGGGCACACATTCCAAACACACTGCTTCTCTCTCTCTCTCACCCTGGACGAGTGTGTAGAAGGAGTCGATGGAGGAGAGGTTGGTGGTGATGCTGACGTCCTCGTCTCGCCCCGACGTTTCTATGTCAACCGTGATGGCACCCGCCATGTCGCCATGGAGATTGGTCACCACCCCCGTGGGGAAGGTCACGTTAGTCAGACGACCTTCGCTGTCATAACTGGGGGGGGGACAAGGGGGAGGGGGTGGCAGGAAGTGATAGAGAGATGCAGGGAGAATGAGGAGTGTAGACATTAGAATGAGAGAGAGCGGGAGAGAGTTGAAGCAAGGGAGAGAGAGGCAGAAAAAGAAAGGGGGGGGGATTTAGAGACAGGAAATGAAAAGAGAGAGGGAAGCAGAAAAAGGAATTGAGATAAAGAGACAAAGAGTGTGTTAGATGTCAAGAGGTCCTGGTGAGAAAAAACAGTCTTCTATCTAAAACCAGGACATATTAGCATATTCTATTGATACCTCCCACTCCTTCAGCAGCAGGGAAGTGTGTGTGTGTGTGTGTGTGTGTGTGTGTGGTATCCTTTCACTGTGTTGTCCATTTGTCTGCTTTTTAAACTGCTTCTCACAAAGACAGACATGAAATGGTTTTATATTGGTAATTTCAAGTTGAGATCAACAGTAGGTTGAAGATTTGAGCCTGAGCCAAACAGATGCACTTACACACACCAACCAATTACCTTACAGGCACACTTACCAACACCCTCCCCACACACACACCAACCAAACACACGCATCACATCACACACACCATCAATCAACCGATACTCACTCATAGAAGGTGGTCCATCCTATCTGGATACTCTTAGTGGCGAGCAGTCCGCTGTTGCCATGGTAGGTAAACAGCACCAGCTCCTGCCCCTGTGTTGTCATGGTCTTCAGACCCCCGTTGGTCCCGATGGTCAGCCAGATCACCTGGTTGTCAGGGGCGACTACCCTCACAGGCATGCGGTTGGGGTCGCGGCGAATCCTCAGGGTGTTGCCGCTGCTGTCCGTTACCGCGGTAACGTCCTCCTCGTTGCTGTAGCTGTAGCATCGATCAGTCGATCAAAGTTAAAACGGCACTCACACTTCGAGTTTAGAAAGTCATGCCATGTACCTCAATAGATATACAAAAATACATCACACTAAATATTTCTACGATTTCTATAAGATCTACCAAAACATTTCTGAAATGTGCTCGACAAATACATTTAATCAAGACATTACTAGTGACAAAACAATATTCAGTGTGGGATGCTAATTCTGCTCAGTAATATTGGAGGCAGGTGAAGCAGGAAGGAGAGCAGCACCTGAAGTTGTACTTGTAGTCCCCGGTGACGAGGGACAGGGTGTACTGGTGCGTGCCGTTGGCATCGAACACATACAGCTCCTGGGAGGCGGGGGAGGCCACCTCCAGCCACCCGGGCCCAGAGCTGGGGGACAGCGAGGCGGGCGGGGGCCGGTTCTTCCGCACGGCCCGGATGCGGATGTTTCCCAGGTCGGCCACGTAGAGGGTCCCGTCCGGAGAGACCACCAGCGAGGACGGGGAGTTGAGGCGGGCGTCTTTGGCGTAGCCGTCGCCCGTCTGGTAGCAGTCGCAGTTGGCGTCGTTCTTGCAGTCGCATTCGGAGAGGGCGCCGGCCAGGTGGGTGATCTCCCCGTCTGTGGACACCTGAGAGGACCGAGGACCGAGGATGAACAAGGAGAGAGAAGACAGGACTGAAGAGGTGAGGACGAAGGCCTGACCAACAACACAGCCCCAGAGGAGAACCCCAGGAGGAGGCAGGAGAACCTCAGGTGAGAACTGTGACCCCTGACCTCTGACCCCTGCCTACCTGTCGAATGCGGTGGATCTTCTTGTCGTCCGTCTCGGCGATGTAGAGCATCCCGCTGTAGGACAGTGCGATGGCTGTGGCGCCCTCCAGCATGGTCTGGCCTGCCCGCTTCCCCAGGGTGTACTCGATCCCCGGCACCTGACAGTGCATGGGACGGCCCGCCACGATGCGCACCTGGGGAGAGAGGGAACACACTCTGGGTCCAGGAACAACAACACTGATAACGTTGAGCTACGCACAGCGACATCTGTCTTTGATTGCAGATATTGTATTTATTATCTGCTGGAGTCGTGTGGTAGGGCTGGATGTTCTACAGTGGTTGCTACTAGTGGATGTGCTACAGTGGTTGCTACTAGTGGATGTGCTACAGTGGTTGCTACTAGTGGATGTGCTACAGTGGTTGCTACTAGTGGATGTGCTACAGTGGTTGCTACTAGTGGATGTGCTACAGTGGTTGCTACTAGTGGATGTGCTACAGTGGTTGCTACTAGTGGATGTGCTACAGTGGTTGCTACTAGTGGATGTGCTACAGTGGTTGCTACTAGTGGATGTGCTACAGTGGTTGCTACTAGTGGATGTGCTACAGTGGTTGCTACTAGTGGATGTGCTACAGTGGTTGCTACTAGTGGATGTGCTACAGTGGTTGCTACTAGTGGATGTGCTGGTGGTACAAGATATGTGCTGGAGGGCAGAGATGGTACTTAAGTACTGTACTTAAAGTAGATTCTTCTGGTATCAGTACTTTACTTCACTATTTATTTTTTCAGACAACTTTTTACTTGTGCTCACACTATCAGCGTGGTGTTTCTATGTGCTGGAGTACCTGTCTGTTCTCAGTGATCTGCAGCACTACGTTGTTGTCCAGGACGTAGATGGAGTTATCCATGGGATTGATGGCCAGGTCTGTTGGCCACTCCAGACGCACCTGTGGAGCAGCAGAACACATCAGAGCACAGCTGAACACAGAGGACAGCAGAGAGTTCAGGAGGGGACAAACAGGTGCTGGAGGTCTGCAGACTGAGGACAAACAGGTGCTGGAGGTCTGCAGACTGAGGACAAACAGGTGCTGGAGGTCTGCAGACTGAGGACAAACAGGTGCTGGAGGTCTGCAGACTGAGGACAAACAGGTGCTGGAGGTCTGCAGACTGAGGACAAACAGGTGCTGGAGGTCTGCAGACTGAGGACAAACAGGTGCTGGAGGTCTGCAGACTGAACACAAACAGGTGCTGGAGGTCTGCAGACTGTGGAGAAACAGGTGCTGGAGGTCTGCAGACTGTGGAGAAACAGGTGCTGGAGGTCTGCAGACTGAGGACAAACAGGTGCTGGAGGTCTGCAGACTGAGGACAAACAGGATGTGGAGGAGGATTACCCTGTGTGACCCCAGAGTTCAAGTATCACAGAAGAAGTTGAAGAGGAGGATGGAGAAGAGGAAGAGGAGATGGACTATTAAAAGGTAATGGCCATAAAAGCTCTCTCTTGTTCAACTCTGCCAGCAGAGCTTCAGCACCTCAATTATACATGCTGAAGTGGCACTCTGGGTAGCGGTGCCAAGTGTGTGTATGTGCGAGAGAGGGAGGGAGAATTTGGGGAGTGATATTCCACTCACAGGAGTGGACCATTAACCTGAGGTCACAGCCAGGGTCCTGAAGGTACAGAATACCCCATACACTTCATTTTAAACCAGGGAGGAGCGATGGAAGGGGGGGGGGGAGAGAAGCTAAAAAATAAATCTAAATTCTTCCCTTCAACTTTCCGTCGACTAAAAGTTTTAGCTTGAGTCACTGTCGGGTTAAGGAAGCTCTCCTGAACAGAGAGAGAGACCAGAGAGGAGCAGTTGAAGCAGAGTGCGTTTGCGTGGCAGCAAGCGATGCGAGAAGCAGAGGGCCGGCAGTCACCTTGGGGAGGGCGAGAATGCCGTCCTCGTCCCACTGAGGACAGTGTAGAGAGACAACACAGGGGTGTGTCTTCTCTGCCTGGGAATGTTCATTATATCCCTGTGACACGGCTGTCTCTTCCACTGCCATGCTGGAGACACACTGCACAACCCGCTCGCTCCACACACCCCGGGGTGACGCTGGAGACACACTGCACAACCCGCTCGCTCCACACACCCCGGGGTGAAGCAGAAGGGCTCTTATGTGTACTTCTCCAGCTCTAGTTTCCCTACAATCTCTCTTTATTTCTCCCAACCTCACTTTCTTCTCTCTCTCTCTCTCTCTCTCTCTCTCTGGCTCACTAGGGATGTGCTCTCTCACTCTTGACTGTGACAGCGGAAAGGAGAGAAGGAGAGGAGGAGGATGGGGACTCGGGCCAGGGAAGAAAGGATGTGTGGGGGAAGAGAGGGATGAGATGTAGTTGTGTCCCTGGGGAGGGAGGATAGTTGAGCCTGCACAGCCGAGGGGGGTAGCGAAGTGGAGAAGCGGTCCGCCGAGGTCACACACACACACACACACACAATGGACACATGCCAGCTCTCAGAGCTGCATACTAGCAAGTAAACAGATGAACAGATGCACACGCAAAGACACACACAGTGGCTGAGAGAGACACTGGGGAATATGGATGGGAATAGGAGTCCAGCTGATTATACAGCAGGGTTTACATCTCATCAGTGTGTAGCCTGTAGACACACAGGGAGACAGACTAGTACAGTGTAGCCTGTAGACACACAGGGAGACAGACTGGTACAGTGTAGCCTGTAGACACACAGGGAGACAGACTGGTACAGTGTAGCCTGTAGACACACAGAGAGACAGACTAGTACAGTGTAGCCTGTAGACACACAGGGAGACAGACTGGTACAGTGTAGCCTGTAGACACACAGGGAGACAGACTGGTGCAGTGTAGCCTGTAGACACACAGGGAGACAGGCTGGTACAGTGTAGCCTGTAGACACACAGGGAGACAGACTGGTACAGTGTAGCCTGTAGACACACAGGGAGACAGACTGGTACAGTGTAGCCTGTAGACACACAGGGAGACAGACTGGTACAGTGTAGCCTGTAGACACACAGGGAGACAGACTGGTACAGTGTAGCCTGTAGACACACAGGGAGACAGACTGGTACAGTGTAGCCTGTAGACACACAGGGAGACAGACTAGTACAGTGTAGCCTGTAGACACAAAGGGAGACAGACTGGTACAGTGTAGCCTGTAGACACACAGGGAGACAGACTGGTACAGTGTAGCCTGTAGACACACAGGGAGACAGACTAGTACAGTGTAGCCTGTAGACACACAGGGAGACAGACTAGTACAGTGTAGCCTGTAGACACACAGGGAGACAGACTGGTACAGTGTAGCCTGTAGACACACAGGGAGACAGACTGGTACAGTGTAGCCTGTAGACACACAGGGAGACAGACTGGTACAGTGTAGCCTGTAGACACACAGGGAGACAGACTGGTACAGTGTAGCCTGTAGACACACAGGGAGACAGACTGGTACAGTGTAGCCTGTAGACACACAGGGAGACAGACTGGTACAGTGTAGCCTGTAGACACACAGGGAGACAGACTGGTACAGTGTTGCCTGTAGACACACAGGGAGACAGACTAGTACAGTGTAGCCTGTAGACACACAGGGAGACAGACTAGTACAGACAGGCAGACATAGACAGTGAGGGAGACAGACAGGTAATCTGGGCTCTAACTGTAAGATCATTCTGTCCAACTCCCCAGTAAAGCTGACAGCAACATTGTCTGATAGGTTGATCCTTCAGAGTCACTGTCTAACACCTCCAATAGCACGCTCACAATTGTGATTGACATATCTCATTTCCTGATAATCCTCCAATCATCATTCTGCGTGGGGACGGGAGAAGGGGGCGACTCTGACAGGCCTCAACAAAGAGGGAGACCGGGAGATGCCATCACGTTTCAAGCAGAACTGAAATGCGCTTGATTCATGTCAAAGTCGGCCCTAACAGTGTGGGCCTGAACTGCACTGAGAAAGTCAGATCAAAGACATCCCAGTGTGTTAGACAGTGTCTGCTGGGGGCTGTTGCCTGGTTCCCAGGGTGTAGTTAGCTGGTGGTTGTGCTGGGACCAGGGGGTCACCGTGGAAACAAGTGAATCTGTGTGTTCATCAGCAGGGGGCGCAAGTGGTCTTTACTCTGCTTGACTGGGGAGGTGTAGGCCACTGTCTAAGGTGTGTGTGTGTTGTACCTGTGTGTGTGTGTGGTCGTACCTGTCGGATGTGCATGCTGGTGTCACAGGTGAGGGGCCGGGCAGACGTGAGGTCGTTGGAGCCCAGCAGGGTAGAGATGATGCCGTTCCTGTCCACCTTCCTGATCATGGTGCCGTCCACAAAGTAGATGAAGCCATTTTTATCCACCACAATACCTGGGGGAGAGAGAGAGAGAGAGAGAGAGAGAGAGAGAGAGAGAGACAGAGGGGGGGGAGAGAGAGATGGGGGAGGTAAGAGGGTTGAGGGTTAGAGAGGTGAATGCAAATTAGGGGCAGGCACATGCTTAATCGAACACACTCACTGAAAAGAACACACACACACACACACAAAAGCCACACAAATGAACCCACACGTTGGCTGGAAGTTAATTGAAAGGAAGGAGAATCACAACATATGCAGCAGTAACTGCAGCATCCTGGAATAAGAAGCTACCAACATGAGACATGCACATAAAAGCAAGGAATACAAAAGACTCTCATTCACTGTTAAGAGTGGCGGAGAGTGGGTGGACACTGTTTGTCTGAGTGTGCATTAGTGTGTGTGTGTGTGTGTGTGTTGGGTGGGGCAAAGCGAGTCTTTTTCGCTAGCCGACGATTTAGCTTTCGTTTAAAAAAAAAAAAAAGAAGAAAGAAAAGGAAACAGTGTTGCTATGGTTACGGCAATGTGGGCTAAAAACAACCTCTGTACCCCCACCCCATCCCCCCCCACCCCTGGTGTTTCTGAAAGAAGGGTCTAAATCCCTGGGGGACAGATACCTGCAGCACTGCTGCTCTTAAACAGGGGAGAGCAGAGGGAGAGAGCAGAGGGAGAGAGCAGAGGGGGGAGAGCAGAGGGGGAGAGCAGAGGGAGAGAACAGAGGGGAGAGAGCAGAGGGAGAGAGCAGAGGGAGAGAGCAGAGGGAGAGAGCAGAGGGGGGAGAGCAGAGGGGGGAGAGCAGAGGGGGAGAGCAGAGGGGGGAGAGCAGAGGGGGGAGAGCAGAGGGAGAGAGCAGAGGGAGAGAGCAGAGGGAGAGAACAGAGGGGGGAGAGCAGAGGAGGGAGAGCAGAGGGGGAGAGCAGAGGGAGAGAGCAGAGGGAGAGAGCAGAGGGAGAGAGCAGAGGGAGAGAACAGAGGGGGGAGAGCAGAGGAGGGAGAGCAGAGGAGGGAGAGCAGAGGGGGGAGAGCAGAGGGAGAAGAGCAGAGGGGGGAGAGCAGAGGGGGAGAGCAGAGGGAAAGAGCAGAGGGAGAGAGCAGAGGGAGAGAGCAGAGGAGGGAGAGCAGAGTGGGGAGAGCAGAGGGGGAGAGCATAGGGGGGAGATCAGAGGGAGAGAGCAGAGGGAGAGAGCAGAGGAGGGAGAGCAGAGGGGGGAGAGCAGAGGGAGAGAGCAGAGGAGGGAGAGCAGAGGGAGAGAGCAGAGGGGGGAGAGCAGAGGGGGAGAGCAGAGGGGGAGAGCAGAGGGAGAGAGCAGAGGGGGAGAGCAGAGGGAGAGACACACAGGAGGAAAGAGGACCAGACCCTTGATGTGTTTGAATGTTATTTTCTCTTTCTTACTATACATCTCTTGCTCTCTCCCTCTCCGTCTCCCCTGGGTGTGAACCCTCATCTGCATCTCTTAATTCTGTCTTTATCTCTTCCTCTCGCACTTCCTCCCCCTCTGCCCCCTTCCTCTCTTCTCACACTCTCTCTTTTAATGGTCTTCCACATCCCTTTTTACTGCGGTTTAAGAGGCAGCTTTGTGTGTGTCTGAATGTGCATGTGTGTGAATGTGCGTGTGTGTCCTCCTAAAGTGCAGGTCTAGAACTCTCCCCGTCTGCCCAAATCTCTTGGCTACTGCTCAGGCACCTCGCACCTCATTACCAGTGTGTGTGTATGTGTGTGTGAAGTCACACCTGTAGGTCCAGACTGGTTTTATGAGGGAAAGTCTGCCTGAAAGTCTTTGGTGTGTGTGTGTGTGTATATGTGTGTGTTAATGCTATAACAGCATAATGGTAGCAGAGGGAATGGGCTGTGAGTTTAGGGGCTTGAAATAGGAGCCTGGAATTTTTTTGTGTGTGGTGTGTCTCTGTCTGTAAGTGTGTGTGTGTATGTATGTTTGTACATATGTGTGTGTGTGTGTGTGTGTACAGTGTGTGCGTGTGTATACAAGGTGTACAGTGTGTGTACAGTGTGTGTACAGTGTGTGTGTGTACAGTGTGTACAGTGTGTGTGTGTGTGTACAGTGTGTGTGTGTGTACAGTGTGTGTGTGTCCTACCCTTGGGCCCCAGCAGCAGGGCCTCGGTCGCCTTGCCCCCGTCCCCACAGCGAGCCTCGTCAAACGGGGGGCACTGCTCCCCGGTCCCGGCCACCACCTCTCCGTTCTGGATCAGCTCCTTGGTGCCCGTCAGAACCTTAGGCCGGTAGATCCGCCGGGAGTTTGTGTCCGACACGTACAGCTGGCCTGTTACCGGGTCCGTCGCTAGGTAGTAGCGGTGGGCTGGGTTGTTGCTATGGAGACGGGAGGGGGAGAGGAGGGTGTTGGTTAGTAAGTTACAATTGGAGATGTGGACTCCATTGTAAAACACCCTCTCACAAAGACCCACACACAGTCTCAGACTTTGGCAACCTAATCCTAACAAACACACACACACACACACACGCACACACACACACACACACGCACACACACACTCCCAGCCAAACTAACACCATGTGGGCCTGGCTGGCCGTCACATCAGCACGCTCTGACATGATCTTAATCACACGGCTGGCGCCATGTCACATCCTGTCCATCAGCTGCACTTCCTGCCCGGCAGGCGGCTCGGCCAATGAGACACAGCGGTTAACTAGAGCCAGCAGCTGATGATCCGGCATCAATTAGGACCACTAAAAATAGGGTCCTGAGAAGAGCAGACACCCCACAATGAGACAGGCTGGAGAAGGGCTGTGTGTGTGTGTGTGTTAATGTGTGTGCACCGTGTGGTGTTAATGAGTGTGTGTGTGTGGTGTGTTAGTGTGCTCGTGTGATTCTTTCACTATAGCAATTATTATCAGTTATTCACCATCATGACCTACTCCTCTAAACCATTCCCCATACTCTCCTCTACAGTCTCTTTTCCCTCATTCTCTCCTGTCTTTCCTCTCACCTCATCCGTCTTTCCTCTCCTCTCCCCATCTCCTCTCCCCTCATCGCTCTCTCCATCACCCCCTCTCCTCTCCTCTCCCCTCATCGCTCTCCCATCACCCCCTCTCTCACCTCTCCCCTCATCCCTCTCCCATCATCCCCTCTCCTCTCCTCTCATCCCTCTCCCATCACCCCCTCTCCTGTCCTCTCCACTCATCCCTCTCCCCTCACCCCCTCTCCTCTCCCTCATCCCTCTCCCATCACCCCCTCTCCTCTCCCCTCATCCATCACCCCTCTCTCACCTCTCCCCCTCATCCTCTCCCCTCACCCCCTCTCCTCTCCCCTCATTGCTCTCCATCACCCCCTCTTCCTCACCTCTCCCCTCATCCCTCTCCCCTCACCCCTCTCCTCTCCCCTCATCCCTCTCCATCACCCCCTCTCCTCTCTCCCTCATCCCATCACCCCCTCTCCTCACCTCTCCCCTCATCCCTCTCCCCTCACCACCTCTCCTCTCCCATCACCCCATCTCATCTCCTCTTATCCCCCTTTCCCTTCATCCCTCTCTCCTCTCCCTCACGCCTCTCTCCTCATCCCTATCTCCTCTCCCCTTATCCCCCTCTCCCTTCACCCCTCTCTCCTCTCCCTTTATCTGTCTCTCCTCTCCCTTCCTCCCTCTCTCCTCTCCCTTCATCCCTCTCTCCTCCCCTCTCCCTTCATCCCTCTCTCCTCTGCTCCTCCTTGCTGCAGGCTCCTCTCAGCCTGATGCCTAACATGAACATTGGAGCCGACAGCTGAAGAATAGGCTTGATTTAGCGTGACCGCTAATCAGGATTAGACTGAGAGAAAAGGAGGAAGAAAGACAGGAAGTTGGGCATGTGTGAGAGAGAGAGAGAGAGAGAGAGAGAGCTAGATGACAGATATTGTTCGTTCTTCTTCTATCCCCTCATTATCACTTATATTCATCTCATTACCTACAGTGAGACTACCACCCCCCTGCTATCTAGACTCCCCTTTATTTAGATCCTCTGATTGGTCAGATAGAAAACTAATAGGGATGACTTGGTAACCTGACTGGCCAATCCCAGGGATCCACTAGTAAGCTCGTCTATACATGTCCAGACAGACAGGTATAGACGAGCTGTCACAAGTTGATGATCAGAAAGAGAAAGACAGTGAGAGGCTGACATGGTTGTTAATTCTTACCTATGTCTGAAATCTTTGTTTCTTTGGAGAGTGCAAGCAAAGAGGACACACACGGAAGGAACAAAGGAGTGAAAGAAAGAGATGTTAGAAGTTAGTTTGTTAGAACAGACTCCACACAAAGAACAGGGTATTGAAAATGATTTAAGTGAAAAGACAGATAAGACAGTATAGTGTGAACACATTTTCTCCATCTATCCATCCATCTATCCTTCCCCATCCATCCATCCCTCCCCTCCCATCTCCCACACGCCCCCTCGATCCACCCTTCCCTCCCTTCTCCATCCATCCATCCATCCATCCATTCCTCCCTCCTGTCCTTCTTTTATCCTTTACCCCCTCCACCCATCTCTTTCTCTCTCTCTCTCATCCTCTCTCTCTCTCTCTCTCTCTCTCTCTCTCTCTCTCTCTCTCTCTCTCTCTCCTCTCTCTCCTCTCTCTCTCTCCTCTCTCTCTCTCTCTCTCTCTCTCTCTCTGTGTCTCTCACACACACACACGTTCTACTGCAGCCTGCCTGCCTGCCTGCCTGCCTTCCCCCCCCTCCCTCCCCTCCCCTCCTCCTCCACCCCCCGCCCCCCTCCCTCCACCCCCCCCTCCCTCCTCCTCCACCCCCCCCCCTCCCTCCATCCCCCCCCCCTCCCTCCATCCCCCCCCCCCCTCCCTCCCACCCCCTCCCTCCCTCCACCCCCTCCCCCTCCCTCCCTCCACCCCCCCCCCTCTCCCTCCGTACCTAAGCTCCATTACGCTGGTCACGTTCCCGGAGGGATAGATGCGTCGTATGTAGTTGAAGTCTCCCACGAAGAGGCTTCCGTCCGCCCCGCAGGCCAGGGGCCAGTGGGGGCCAGCAGCTTGTTGCCCTCCGCCTGCCCGTTACAGCTGGGGCAGGAGATACTGCGGCGACGCCCGTTCCCCCATGATGCTGCTGATGACTGGGGGCTGCTGGGACAGGAACACGTTCTCCCCGTTGCCCTTGTATAGGATACCTGGAGGAGGAGGGGGAGGAGACAAGGTGAGTTATTCCTGCTTTTTCACATCTCTCGTTCTCTCTCTTTTATTTATTAGATTCAGCTTAGGTTCCCTGTTGCTTTGACTTCATTTCCTGATAATTCTTGCCCGGAGGCCAAACAATCTCTGAAACACACACACCACAAGCTGAATTGTAAAGCGCGCCAAAAATAATAAAAAAAATATTTAGCATTTTACAAAACATGTAATTAACACCAAAGCTTTGAATATGTAATCCTCTGATGAATTTCACCTTGTGAAATTTTGATCAAAGCAAAGTAGCAGGGTTCACATGCTGCAGTGCTTGGATATAGCCATGAGTGATGATTACAACACTGATCTCCACAGCTGGTCAGTGGGAGACTTGGCAGTACTGTGGTAGAGGGTAGAGGCTGGGGACGAGGCTGGGGATTTAGCCAGTGGGGACAGAGTCCATTCTGTGTTTGGGCCTGGAGGGCAGGGCCTGTTTGGTAGTCTGTTAGGATAGGAAACTACCTGGGCCTACCTTATTCTCTACAGGGGGTGGAAACGATCACACAGACTCCGAGATTAAAGGATGTGTGTGCGTGAGTGTGCGCGTGTGTGTGTAGGCATTCATTTAAGGCCCCCAGAACCAATATAAAGGCAGAGAGTGGATTAACAGACATGAAAGCGAGGGAGAGGAGGACTGTTGGTGCTTTCCAGATGTCAGCTAGAGGATCCTCTGTGTTCCGCTCTCCCCCTCCTCCGTCTCAACATCGTCATGTCAACATTCCAACACCGGAACACAGACTATTTCAGAAACTATTTAGTTGTAAAGTAAAGCCAGTGATAACGGCAGGTGTATTTTAGCTCTCTAACTTGTTTAAACAAACCCCCCCCCCCAAAAAAAAAAATATATATGCACTTTTTTGTCCTTTATACTATTTACTGCTTGATAGTTTTCTTTTTACATCTGAAGTGACCTAATATTGTCTCGGCAATAAAGGGTGCACTATTAATAAAAATAAATTACTTTTTTAAATGTACTGTATTATTAAACCAAGCTCTGCATTACGGAAACAAAAAAAATATGTGTATGCACGTATACATCATGAGGAAATAATTACTGTCACATTACAGGATATTCATTGAAAAACATTAATTTTCTATTAAAAATGAATGTAAAAGAATGACTACTTACTAATTATAATTTATATTGACACATTACCTTTATTAATAATAATAATTATAATATTTATAATATAAATAATACTAAATATAATAATATATACTGGTATTATTATAATTATATCAATACTAAATTGATTCTGTTTGATCATTTGTTTTACTAATAAGAATTAATTTTATTTTGATCCTAAAAAAATCCCCTATAATAAACAATCCTCTGTAATGTGATCTGTTGGAATTGAGAGGTTATTTCAAAATCAATAACTATCTTTGTTAGCATCATTAATTACCACCCTCCCTACCAGCCACTGTGATAGCTTAATCAATATCCAGGATCAATTCATGTAGAGCACCTCTCAATCATGCTCTGACATCCTCCTCTAAGGCCGGCCTGGTCTTTACCTAATCTAATCATCATAATAGATCAGTTATGAAAAATCGAACACCAGCGAAATATAACTCTAAATTACACAAACGAGTATGCTATTAATCTGTTGGAGTGGGACAATGTATATTTTTGAGGGGGGAGAAATGCTATTAGAGTGTGTGTGTGTGTGTGTGCGCATGTGTGCTTCCAAGGTTTTTTGTGGCCCCCCACTGTGTCATTGAAGGGGACGTACACACACACAGGCATCCATGCCCCAGTGACCGCCTGGGATTAACTAGAGGGCTTAGTACAGAAGGCTGTGATTGGTTGTGGGGGAAGACGCAGGAAGAGGAAGTGCCTGGGGCCATGGTGGGTTCAGGAGTTTCTGGATATACTTGTAAGGCGCTGCTTAATATTTTGCCGACAACACCTAATGCTGTGTGTGTGTGTGTGTGTGTGGGGGGGGGGGGGGTAGCTTTGATACCTAGCACTGACTGCCAGGGTGGATGGAGAGAGCAGAACAGATCATGAGGGAGGGATGTGAAGCGATTGAGGAGTGTAATGAGAATATTTTTGATAGATATGCTTTGATTAAGAAATGTCCAACCTTGCTATTTTCAATGTTTTAGAACTTTGCTCTTGTCTCTGTGTACTAGGCCTGGCTACTGAGAGCCAAAGGTTGTTATTGGGCAAGGAAT
The DNA here is from genome assembly GCF_963692335.1 of Osmerus eperlanus. NCBI lineage: Eukaryota > Metazoa > Chordata > Actinopteri > Osmeriformes > Osmeridae > Osmerus > Osmerus eperlanus. The sequence continues at coordinate 5,661,109 of NC_085033.1, forward strand.
GACCTGATGGTTGAGAACAGGAAAACAACGTCTGTGTGTCATGTCAGATCAAGGTCACCCTGACTATGTTTTACCTCAACCTGTGTGATGCACTCTAACTGCCCTCTGTTGTGAAAACAGAGAGCAAGTCACTGAGCTCTGCTTAGTGAGACTTAATTTACACCTATCCAATATCTCCGCTTGCAAGCGTAATAAAGACATATATTGTGATTGAAACAGTCTCCTGCTTGTACTTTTGTCCAAATTGTGGAGTAAAAACTTCCATAACAAGAATAAGTAGAACTGCCAATGGACTGTGTTTAACAGATCGAAAGGTAAGAGCAATTCCTTACTTTCCTCCTTTACATCAACAGTGTCCCTTTCTCCCCCCTCCCTCCTTCCTGTCTGAAGAACAGCTGTTCAACACAAGGAGGATCCGATTGGATGATCTGAATATTGTAATTCAGTGACTTGCCTCTGAATGACACTACTCTGTCTCCAGTGTCGACAGCTTGGTGAGGGCCAGCCACACAGATCACTGTGCTCCAACACAATGATCGCCATCACGTTGAGATGAAAGGCTTCTAGCGTCTACGAGTAGATGGTTCTGAAGTATATCCTTTAAAAGCTCCTGAGTGGAGGAGAAACAAGAGCGAGTCCTCTCCAGCAAGGCTCTCTTGATACAGAACACAAACAGGCCGCGTGGCACCGGCAGCTCTCTCAGACATGACTGAGGTTGGAGGGACAAACAGCCTCGTCTGCTGTCGGCTCGATGCTAAATGATACTGTGAAAAGTGATTGAAAAGGCCCTCTCTCAACCTCGACGACATAAAACAACTTCTTTCTTCTCGTGGTTCTGCTGGTTCTGGAGAAGGGCCTTGCTTACTAGCAGCAAAAGGAATGTAGTGAGAGAGACAGAGACAGAGACAGAGAGAGAGAAGAGAATGAGTGAGAAAAGAAGTGAGATAGAGAGAGAGAGAGAGAGAGAGAGAGAGAGAGAGAGAGAGAGAGAGAGAGAGAGAGAGAGAGAGAGAGAGAGAGAGAGAGGGAGGGAGAGAGTGCATGGATGGATGGACAGATGGTGTGTTTGGGTTGTCTAGAAATAACAAATGTGGTCAGCCCTTGTCATTCTCACTACCTAACATAGCCGACACCCCATTACACACGTTCTACTGCAGCCTGCCTCTCTCCTCTCTCTCTCTCTCTCTCTCTCTCTCTCTCTCTCTCTCTCTCTCTCTCTCTCTCTCTCTCTCTCTCTCTCTCTCTCTCTCTCTCACACACACACACACACACACGTCCTGATACAGTTTAAACATTGTTCTAACGTTGATCCAACTTTGTTAACATTTGCACTGCAGAGGATCACTGATGGAATTCTGTAGGAAGAAATTAAACGGAAGGAGGAAAGAAGTGTGGGAAGGAGGTCTGGAGACGGAGGAGAGGGGTGTGGCAGAACGTGGATCTGAGGCTTCAAAGAGGATACTTCAAACAGCGGCTTCACGCTGTGTGACTTAAATTATTCACACGGGGCGCCATGTTGGACTACCAGGCAGCTTCTCCACTGTTGCTAATTACCAGATCAATGACGCCATCTTAGCTAGCCCACCACACTCTGCAGCAGGGCCCTTGCACAGCACGGACCCCTCTGCACACACAAAATACAAACACAAACACACGCATACACACACACACACAGTCGGTCATTATACATCTCCACCAGAGCTAAGCTAGGATCAGTAGTGTCATTGATTAGCCTCCAGGCAAAGTTAGCCTAGCTAGCAGGGGTCCTGCATCTCCACAGGACATGGGTGGCCCTTTCCCTGCTTGATAGAGAAAAGCAGCAGTACACAGAGATCTTAAAGCTCTGTGGGTGTCTGCACATGTGCATGTGTGTTAGCGTGTGTGTGTGTGTGTGTTAGTGTGTGTGTGAGTGTTAGTGTGTGTGTGAGTGTTAGTGTGTGTGTGTTAGTGTGTGTGCTGAGAGTTGGTATGTTGTTGAAGCGGAGTAACTGATTGGTCTCCCAATGGTGCTGAGCGAGCAATATACTCACACACACACACTCTCCTTCACACACACACTTTTAACCTTGGCTTAATTTCTTCCCAGAATCTTTCTAATACTGCCACGAACAAACTCACACACCTTCACAGGACGAGCTAACGTCTCCTGAAGGTTGTTTCACTGTGCGTGTGTGTGTGTGTATGAGAGAGAGAAGCTAAGCTTTCAGGCCATGTGTGACACCGCCCGAGTAAATGAGATGGATGGAACCTATTCTCTGTTGCTACACACACACACACGCACACATGCACACACACACACACAGACACACACACTGCCCTAGTCAACTCTGACCCCTATTTTATCCTCCATCTAAACGTCTATTGGGGGAGAGGAGCAAATCAACACTATCCCATGAACAGGAAGGAGAAACCTCTACAGAGGAAGTTGACCAGTTCACCATCAGTTCTAGACCCTGGCAGGTCTTTGATTGATTTTTAAATAAGCTCCATGATATCTATGTATGTACTGTATGCATGTATGTTTGTATGGATAGATGTAATAGAGAGGAAAGAGAAACAGAATGCAAACCAGAGAAATGGTAAATAACGATTTCACGTTCCCCGGTGCTAAGGCACTTTCCCCTGAGCTCCTGCAGGGGTGTGTGTGTGTGTGTGAGAACCAGCCCACCTGCTGAGACGTGGGCTGGAAGCATGGAGCTCCATGCTGCTGAGAGCCCCAGATAACGCCAGATGAAAGAGCCTGGTGTGGGGGCAGTGTGGGGGCAGTGTGGGGGCAGTGTGGGGGCAGTGTGGGGGCAGTGTGCGGAGGTGTGTGTGGAGGTGTGAACGCTGGGGGAAAGGGGGATACGAACGACACCTTGAGGCAGTATTGAGGAGTCCCCTGCTGTCCACAGCACACACACCTGTCTCACCACACACACCTAACCCACCCACACACACCTGACCCACCTACACACCCCTGACCCACCACACACACCTGACCCACCCACACACCCCTGACCCACCACACACACCTGACCCACCCACACACACCTGACCCACCTACACACCCCTGACCCACCACACACACCTGACCCACCCACACACCCCTGACCCACCACACACACCTGACCCACCCACACACACCTGACCCACCCACACACCCCTGACCCACCACACACACCTGACCCACCCACACACACCTGACCCACCACACACACACCTGACCAACCACACACACACCTAACCCACCCACACACACCTGACCCACCTACACACCCCTGACCCACCACACACACCTGACCCACCCACACACCCCTGACCCACCACACACACCTGACCCACCCACACACACCTGACCCACCCACACACCCCTGACCCACCACACACACCTGACCCACCCACACACACCTGACCCACCACACACACACCTGACCAACCACACACACACCTGACCCACCACACACCTGACCCACCACACACACCTGACCCACCCACACACCCCTGACCCACCACACACACCTGACCCACCCACACACACCTGACCCACCACACACACCTGACCCACCACACACACACCTGACCCACCACACACTCCAGCTCCACTCACTGGGGTTGGGGGAGATTCACACAGGTGTTTGGAAGGATTTGAAATGTGTGTGCCTCTGCAATCATCATCAGTTGTTTGGTGTGCGTCTGTTTGTGTGCGTCGGGGGGGGGGGGGGGGAGGGGGCGAGGGGGGCGCTGAGAATGTGATGTGGAAGTGTCTGTCCTCTTTCCAACACAATGAATAAGGGATTGAGAGAGGGAGAGAATGAGGGGGACAGAGAAGTAGAGAGAAAGAAAGAAAAGGATGTTGTCTTTCAGATTACAGACTCCTCTGAAGAGCTGGCTTCCCCTAAAACCACAGACCTGTTGCTGTGTGTGTGTGTCTGTAAACAAAAACGACCTTATCTCAGCCTGCAGACGGAGAGAGGGATTGAGGAAAGGAGAGAGAAAGAGGAAAAAAAGGGCGACTCGATGGTGATGTCGAGAGGCCGGCAGACAAGTGTCGGGAGCACACTTGAGGATTGTGTGTTTGAAACAGGAAGTGGAGTCTGCTAGGAGGCTGGCAGACAGGAAATGCAAGGAACACAGCCTGATTGGTACTTTGAATCTGGAGTTTTCTTTTTTCCCCTTTTCTCTTTTTACATGCTTTCCTTATCTCTCGCACGGCCACCTCTCGTTCTCCTTCTCTCCCCCCCCCCTCTCTCTTTATCCTGCAGGCTTAGTAAGGATGAGTGTCTGAGAAGAAGACTGTGATGTGTCCATCTATCACTGGAGTTGTGTGTGTGTGTGTGTTCTGGGTAAGATATCATGGTACAGGGAGAAATATTGTAATGATTGGCATTTGAAATGAATGTGCTTGAAAGCAGTTTTCAGGGTAAATCCCGGGACAGCAATCTCACAACATGTACTGTCATCAGGGGGTTTGATCTGCGGAGAACACACATGCCTACACACACAGATACAGCACGCAGAACACCTCCCCTCAAGAAACAAACTAACACCCTCAACCCTCCCCCCCCTCCCTAAAAACCCACTCGCACACACACAACCCCGGCTGTGCAGTCCCAGGTTCTGGGCTCGAGGAGGCCCAGGGGGGTAGGGAGCGAGGGATGGCTGGTGATTTGATGGATGTGGTGACAGATAGAGGACAGGGGGAGAGAGGGATGAGGACGAGGAGGGGAAGAAGGGAGAAGGAGCGAGGATTGTGTGTAACGCACGCACAAACAAAGGAAGCCTTCACACAGCCAAAACACCTGGGCTGCTATTACAATGTCAACTCAACACACACACACTATACCCTTCCAATAAATTCAAACCAAAACATGTTGGTTGAGTTAAAGAAAAAGAATCATCCTTATATTAATATCACAACTGGTGGAACACACACACAAGTGGAGGGAACACACACACACGCCGAATGGCCACGGAAAAATCCACTTGAGGATTTTCCCCATCATGTCCTCCTTCTTCCCAGGACGGCAGCGGGCAGCGTCAGCAGTCCCCCCCCGTCCTGTCGCACACACACATCCCACACTATCATACCATGTTGGACGACGGATACGAAATACATACACACATGTGTATACATACATACTATGTGTACGCATAGTATGGCAGTATGAACAGTGGGATGCCAGCGGAATATCGAGTTGAGGCCATTTTGGCTCAAGAGACTGACAGTAGTAATCACAATTTTCCAGCCCAGCGGTGGACAGGAGTGTTTGCTGAGTTTCCGTGTGTCAGAGAGAGAGAGTGAGGAGGAAGGACAGCAGGACTGGAGCTGGAGTCTGTAATGGGGCTTGATTGTCCTCCTGGCTGATAGAGTAATGGGCGGGGGAGTGAGAGTGTGTGTGTGTGGCAGGGGGCAGTAATGGTGAGACTGAAGAGCTGGTCCTCAATTGGTGGTTAGAGGTCTCTCTCTCTCTCTGTGTGTGTGTGTGTGTGTGTGTGGTTGAGGAGAGTGGAGGTGAGAGGGTAAAAGGTTTCAGCTGAGCTGAGATGCAGTTTGAGAAGAGGGATGAGAAGTAATGGGCGATAGAAGGATGAGAGAGGAGAGGAGAGAGGGATTAAGGAGGAGAGGGACTATTTGGGACTCAGTGGGGCCTCAAAGAGCCACAGTACTTTGTAAAAGAGATGGGGAGAGAAAGAGAGAGAGAGAGAGAGAGAGAGAGAGAGAGAGAGAGAGAGAGAGAGAGAGAGAGAGAGGAGGGACAAAAGGAAACAGGCATAGACAGAGAGATAGAAAGAAAGCGCATGTTGATGTCGAAAAAGAAAGGCAGAGAGAGAATGTGTGTGTAGGACAGAGATGAAAGACCAGAGGAATTGGCTAGGACAAGCTGGCACTAAGTCCATGGGGGGCATGGGGGGGATGGGGGGCTTAGTGTCATTCTGAAACGGGACCATGAAAGACCAGGACTCCCAAACTCCCACTACTCCAACCCGGCAACAACAGCCAGCCTGACAAAAATCCCCCTTGACAACCGCAGAGATGGACCGATGATAATACATTGGCCTTACTTTTGTGTGATTAGTTAAGCATCATAGACCATGTGTGTGTTAACAAAAGAATAAATAACGTACTTAAGAGCTGTGACTGAATAATTTACAGTATGTGAATATACTGTATGTACAATCTCCTTCGATAAAATTATCTTCACACAAACACAATTCCACACATCATTATTCACAGTACATGTTGTTATTGTCCTCCACGGCTATAAGCTTGTACCTTTATGAAAGCCCCGTCTCGCTAAGCACTATGTCTAAATCATTTACTATGCTCTGTCCAACACATACACCAACACAGCTGTTTAGTGTTGATGACACTGTTATACTCTGTCTCTATGGGTGTGTTTGTGTGTGTAAAGAACAGCATGTGCTGGAGGAGAGCTGGCCTGAGCATCAACGCACACACACACACACACACACACACACACACACACACACACACACACCCACACACCTCTCAGGGTGTGTGACTGCACTGTCTCGTCAGCCTAACTGCTCCAGGAGACAGGGATTCACAGTCAAGGTGAATGTCCGGGCAGAGACTGCAGCCCGATCTGGGCTTTCACACATGGTCCCCATCCTTAATCAGAATCCTCATCACCATCATCATACATCCCGACTGTCCCTGTTAGCACTAACATTGATAGACATCATCTCAGATGTTCTAACAGACAGAGCAGCACCTGGTTCTGTTCTGACTGACCTGACCCCATTAGGACCTCATAACTCTCCTGCATCCTCTAATGGAGCTTTTCACTTGCATGGGCCCGGCTACACTCCGTTCCCCTCGCTCTGGGTACCAGGTGTAGGGCTGCAACTAACGATTATTTTAATAATCGATTAATCTGTCGATTCTTTTTTTCGATTAATCGATGAATCGGATAAAAAACAAAAACAAAAAAGCATTAATTTCCAACCCTTTATTCAAAAACAGAACTGACAGTGCAAATTCACAGTGCAAAACATCTTTAGAATGTGCACAAACAGGCACACAATTTTGAAAAAGTTATTATTATTATTGTGGATTTAATGCTATTTTCCAAGATGAGCAGATTTGAGTTTTGTTTAAAACTTTATTGAAAATTGAAAGGTTGTGGAAGTAAGCCAGACTTTATTAGAATAATCTGGTGTATATTTAAGAATTTTTGACACAATTTTGATTTGTTTTTTGATTTGCGAGGATTAAGCTATTTTCAAAGATTAGTGATTTTCTATAATTTTATTGAAAACTTCATTGAAAAAGTAAAGGCTGTGGAAGTATACCAGACATTGTTAAGATACTCTGGTGTCTGTTTGAGGTTTTATATTCCAAAAAATATTATAAAAGGCTACATTTTTCAAAATGGTATGGGTTGTTTTCACCCGGTCCCTAACGCGATGCTGCAAAGTAGTGTCTTCCGAATGTGAGACGAATGTCGAGTATGAAACTAACTTCACCTCGGTCAATTAACACACTGTTTTGATGTATTTAGTGTGAAATGCTCCCACATCTTGGATGACTTGGGTCGTACTGATTTCTCTGCCTCCGCCATGTGTTTCAGAACAACGTTACTCAACAACGTCTCTCCGATGGCCTTTCCTCTACCTCCGCTCCGCGCTCAACTAAACTTTTTTTTTTTAATACTCAAACATCTCTGCGACATATTGAGTGGCGTAATAATCGCACGACACAACAAATCTATAATGAAATTCGTTGCCAACGCTTTTAATAATCGATTTTAATCGATTTAATCGACTCGTTGTTGCAGCCCTAATCAGGTGCTTCGTTTCCCAGTGCAGATAGTACCCCCTCAGTGTAGGTGGTCGTCGTAGCGACGCCAAAAAAGGCGAGGAGAGTCGAGGCGGTACCATGCAGTGGAAATGCACCCTATGTTGTCATCTACAGTCCAATCACATAATCCTATCCTCCTAAATCACACCCTCCTCTAATCATCCTCCTCATTTTCCAATCATCCCAAGCTCTCTTCTTCCTCTCCTTTTCTTTCCTCCTGCTAACATAACACCCTCCTTTCCTCCTCCTCCTCCTCCTCCTCTCTTTCTCCTCATATAACACTCTCCTCTCCTCCTCCTGACATCACACCCTGTCCTCCTCCTCCTCTCCTCCTCCTCACATCCCACCCTCCTCTCCTGCTGCTCTAACATCAGTACCACTGACCCAATCTTGTCCCCGTCCTCCTCTTCCCCCCCCTCAGGTCTTTTCCATTAAGACAGCTGTCAGTTTGACAAGTGGACAGGCTTCCTCTTTCAGCCGTTAGGTTGATGAACAGGCTGGTTCACTTAGGAGTCACCCCCTGCGCACACTCACACGCCTGGTGCTAGCGGTCTTACCTAATGCCTGTTGGCCGATGGGAATTGGGGGTGACTTCTAGAGATTTCCTGACTTTGTCCTGACTTGGTGTCTGGTGATATAAAACTCTGAAACTCTCACTATCTCGCTTATTCTCTCCCTCTTTTCTCTCGTGTCTCCAATCTGCACTTTTTTCCCTTCTCGTCACACACACTCTCCCCCTCTGTCCGTTTGATAAACTCTCTCCTCCCTCCCTCCCTCCTCCTTAGTGAGTGTTGCTAAGGAGAGGGGGGTGGCACCGTTGGCATCCATCACCCTGATCTCGCGTCCTCGTTTGATGACACGCCACCACCAACGTTCGGCTGCCAACAATCTCTCTGCTTGACTGTACTCTGTGTCAAGGTCACACACACACACACACACACACTGACAAAGATGTCAGCGTGCTTGGCTGGGGGTTGTACACTAAGACAAGGGAGTTGTCAGTTGGCTGTTTTGTTGGACATTGATTCATCCTTCACCGCGCTCCGCACACGCACACTCGCTGTCTCTCTGTTAGCCGTGTGTCAGTGCTAAGCCTGTAATGTATGCGTGTCTGCCTGTTTAACAGGCTTATGTCACAGCATAATGATAAGCTGTGTGTAAAGCTATCTGGTAACAGCACTTAAGAGCCTGTTAGGGCTCCACACCACATGAATGAAGAGCCCCAGCTGCCTCTGGGAGGAGGTGTGTGCCTCTGGGAGGAGGTGTGTGCCTCTGGGAGGAGGTGTGTGCCTCTGGGAGGAGGTGTGTGCCTCTGGGAGGAGGTGTGTGCCTCTGGGAGGAGGTGTGTGCCTCTGGGAGGAGGTGTGTGCCTCTGGGAGGAGCTGTGTGCCTCTGGGAGGAGGTGTGTGCCTCTGGGAGGAGCTGTGTGCCTCTGGGAGGAGCTGTGTGCCTCTGGGAGGAGGTGTGTGCCTCTGGGAGGAGGTGTGTGCCTCTGGGAGGAGGTGTGTGCTTCTGGGAGGTGTGTGCGTGCGTGTCCCTACCGTTCTGGATGTCCAGGATGTGGTGTTTGTCCAGGGTCCATCCCCCCATGTTGGAGGCGTCCAGCTCGTAGCCCTGAAGCACGGCCGTCCTCTTCTCCCACAGGATCAGGTCCAGACACGACTCGTACTCGAAACCCACCGAAACTGCTCACACACACACATCACAGTTATAATATAAACAATATTGTTTACATTTGAGCACATAAACTGTATATAGACATCCCTGATCAACATTTACATTTTAACAGAGAGCGTTAAAACTCTCGAAATCTAACATTCCACCCTGTCCTCGTCCAATCATTTCAGATCCTATCTGTCATTAACCAATTACAGGAGATGTCCTGTCCGTTTTCCACCAATCACATCAAATGTCCCATCTGTCCTTAGCCAATCAAATCTAGACGGGCACTCTGCAGACCCTTCCTAGGATCAATAACCACAAGTGTGTGTGTGTGTTTATGTGTTTATGTGTGTGTGTTAAAAGCAACATTACAAGCCCAGGAGTCTGATTAAGAGTGGAGATAAAACACTGATCAATAACCACAGTCCAGTCCACCCCTCCCTGTATTCCTCCCCTTTCCCCTCCATCTATCTCTCCTTCCCTCTCTCCATCTATCCATCCCTTCTTCCCTCCCTCTATCTACCTACCCCTAACAGGTTCATCCCTCTCTCCATCCATGCTTACTGTTAAAGAGCATGGGAAGATTTCTCTCTCTCTCTGTATTTTCATGTCTCACTCATCCACTCTCTATCCCATTTCAGTCTGTGCCCCCCACCCCTTTTCACTTCTCTGTTCTCTACTCATTCTCCCATGAGGAGGGAATGTCAGTACATGCCTTGCTGTCGGCTGTGTGAGTGGGAAAGAGTGTGTGTGTGTGTGTGAGAGAGAGTAAATCAGTGTGAACTACTGGCGGACCATGTGTGTACGGTTCGCTTTTGTGAGAACTGTACTGTCTATCCATACCAGTTGTGTGTGTGTGTGTGTGTGAGAGAGAGACATATATAGAGAGATAGATAGAGAGAGATAGAGAGAGTAGAGAGAGATAGACAGAGAGAAAGAGAGAGAGAGTAGAGAGAGAGTAGAGAGAGAGAGACAGGCAGAGAGAGAGAGAGAGTAGAGAGAAAGAGAGACAGAGATAGAGAAAGAGAGAGAGAGAGAGGTCGTTGCTGCAGTATATTTAGAAGAAAAGCCACAGCTTTTGCTGTGACCTTCACAACGCAGATGGGAGGAGTGAAGCAAAGAAATAAATGTTTCGGTACACACACACAGACACGCGCAAGCACACACACATTTGTGTTCCTTGCAGTGGTTTTGAGTTGTATGGTAATCACACATGCAAAGAAAACACTGTCAGCAGAAAGAAATAACAGGAAGTGGAGACAGAGAGAGAGAGACAGAGACATAGAGAGAGAGAGAGAGAGAGAGAGAGAGAGAGAGAGAGAGAGAGAGAGAGAGAGAGAGAGAGAGAGAGAGAGAGAGAGAGAGAGAGAGAGAGAGAGAGAGAGAGAGAGAGAAGAGGCTCAAGAGAGGGAGAGATAGGGAGAAGAAGGTGGTGGAGAAAGAGGGGGAGTTGGTCGAGAGGACTGACAGGAAATGAGGAAGAGAGGATGTGAGAGAACGAGGGAGTAGAAGAGTTAGAGGGGACAGAGAAAGAGAGAGGCACTCATGGCATCAGTGGTAAAACAGAGACACCTCCCAGGTTTCAGAGTGTAACATCTCAACACAAAAGGCTTTGACAGCAAGGCTGTTTTCTCAGTATCAAATATCCCGAGACAGAAAGTTCAAGAAAAAACATACAAATGTAACAGTGGAATGTTTCTGGAGCTCTTGTGCTTAGCAGAGAGGACAGCTGTTTGGGACTGAAATGTTATTTTACTTTAGTACCTAGTCTAGTGTAGCATGCTAGGCTTTATTTTCAATTCCATCCCAACTGAATTAGCATTAGCCAGACGTACCACAGCTAAGCTAACCCATCCATTGCCCTAAGCTCAATTAGTTAGCCAGTTCCTTTAGCAATCAGGCCTATAGACAAGCTATGCTAACTCACCGACTGCCTCTGAGAGTCCATAGACTTTCTGGTTATAGGCGTCAGTCTTGTCCCAAATGAAGGTGTAGGAGAGGTTGGGCTGAGCTGGGAACCACTTCTGGAACAACCGGCCCACTACCGCCACCATCAGGTGCACCTGGGGAAATACAAACAGTAGCGGTTATTATTATGGTTATCCATTATAAATACAAAAACTAGTTCCTAGTAAATACAGACCGTTCCTTGACTCTGACCACCGAAATACTGTTAGAACTCTGCACCTCTTATCCTTGAGCTTCTGCTGAACTTTCTAGAAGCGCTATTGGTCTATATCCGCTACACTTTGGATAAAAACATCTACTAAATGAATTACGAAACTGATTAAGCTAAAGCTTACTTCATATTCCACAACTGCCAGTCCTTGGCTTGTCTAAGTAAACACAGGGTTTTGATTTCAGAGTGTTCCTGGTTACTTGCCTTCATGAGGTTGAAGGGGATGCTGGACTGGGTCATGGTGACTTTCAGGACAGGCTTGTACCCGGCCGCCCGTGAGCTGAGGTACAGCAGGTGGAGGTCACTTCCTGGGATGGATGTCTCTTCCTGTAGCACCTGCAGACACACATCAAAGCAGAGGGAGCAGGACGTGTCATCACACACACACACTGGTGCACAGGTGTGTGTGTGTGTGTGGAGGGGGGGCAGGGGGGTTGTGTGAGTGTGTGGTGAGGCATGGGGTTGTGTGTGTGTTGGAGTGTGGTGGGCATGGGGTTGTGTGTGTGTTGGGGCATGGGGTTGTGTGAGTGTGTGTGTGTGTGTGTGTGTGGGGGGGGTGGGCGGTTGATGATATGTCACTGTGCCAGGAAGACGCAGCACACTGCTGTGAGGGGGGAGGGGGAGCGGGGGGTCAAGGAGTGTCCTAACAGTGGTGGGTAAAGAAGAAGAAGAAGAGGGAGGGGGGAGGGGGGGGGGATCCTGTTCTGGCAGGACAGCTTGTCTGCATGACTCACTAACTATCTTCCTGATGGGCAGCAAGCGGACTGCAGCACACCCAACTCTGCATCTGTCTGTATACAGATCAATAGGGAAATGAAGTACATGCGCTCAGCATCCACACAGTGCCTGGTGTCCCACTCTGACAGGGGGAGACTTGTTATAGCACGTGTTCCTATCTGTCTCTAAACACAGGGAAATGACATCGCTTCTGCATACAAATGCAGTGCTTTTGACAGTAATGTGGACAGGTTTAGTAAGCTACCTGGCAGGTGTGGACAGTGTGGATGGATAACTACCCAGCGATGATAACAATAACAACTTAAACATTATCCGTATGTAGTTATCCTAACAGCGGCCTGTTAGGAGGCATGTGTGTTGGTGGCGGTCTGGTGATGACTGTCTGCTCCATGTCTTATCATCATTATAACGACAGTGTCTTAACTCGAGGAGTCTGTCAGACCACTCACTAATGGGACAGTGTGTTTGGATGTGTGCATCTGTTTGATTTGATGAGATGGTGTGTGGGTGTGTGTGTGTGTCAGGATTTGTTTTTCTGGTTTTCTCTTGTGTGATAGTACACACACTGTTATTGATTCTTTCCATGAGAACAATCCATCACACGCGCGCGCACACACACGCGCGGTGAGGTGTCATCAATCAGAGACTTGATTACAAACTTCATAGCAACCTCCCTGCCAACAGAACATTCTCTGACCTGTCTGCTAGCAACCATGGTGTTGCCATAGGAATGATGGTGATAAAGCCTTATTATTCTAATGATATGGTTCCATCAGCATTCCTAGATTGATGGGGACTTCTACATCCTAAATGCTTCAGTGGTGGCGTTCCAGGCTGTCTATACATAGGCTGGGTCTCTCTGTTCTGCACACTGGACCCTCATCTCCATCCTCCATCCAGACTAGAGCTCAAGTCTAAGAGCTCTTTAAAAGTCTGGTGAATGAGGCTACCAAAGCACATCGCAATTAATTACATTTCTGCTGTGTGTACGGTTGCGCGCTACACATGTGATCCCTGTGTGTGTGTGTACTCGTGTGTTCCTCTGTGTGTGTACGAGTGTGTGTGTGTAGGTGTACACCTGTATGAACGTGTGTGTTCCTGTTTGTGTATTAAAGATGGTTTAAATCTCCAGCTAGAGTCAATTACAAAACCATTCCTTTCAAAGCGTCTCCTTCAATGGCCCTCTTCTTCAAACACTAAGTGCTGGGGCTGCAGTTATTGTTTTAGATCTCCCAGACGCTCGTAAAATTTAAAATCCCACGTTCCTGTTATAGACCGCCATTAGAAGCGCACACACTCACTCACTCACACACACACTAACACACTCACACACACACACACATATCCTGGCAGAATTGTCATTTCATTTCCTTTCCATATTGCATAAGATAACACTCACTCGAACGCACACACACACACACTACTTTGAATGTAATAACAGAAGCCTTTTATTATGAGTTAGTTTAGAGCCAGGAGAAACATGCTATTAGGGTCTGGAGGAATGTAGTTACACATATAGGGGAGCAGGGTGGGGTCCCTGTAGAAGTGTGTCTGTGTGTGTGTCTGTGTGTGTGTGTGTGTCTGTGTGTGTGTGTGTGAGAAACAGTATAAGTGTGTGTTATAAAAACAGTCCCATTAGATTGCCAAGTGCCCAACCCTGAAGGATAATTACCCTGTATGTCAGAGGAGCTTACCCTTT
>NC_085033.1:5675393-5728396 GCF_963692335.1 Osmerus eperlanus
TGATGGACGTATATCAGCGTTTTTTTTTGTTGAAGGATGGTTTGGAGTCATATTGGGACAAAGTAAGCACCGCAACTGTCAAAAAAATAAGCAGTATTACTTTGGTTTTACATAAATATTATTGTTGATATACGAATGGAACTCAAACTTTTCTCAAGCATGCTAACTTCCTAGTCAATATTTTGAATGGTCTGTCCCAGCAAAAAAAAAAAAATCTTTCCCTGGCAACATGCAAGTGCTCTCTCCCATGATCCTTTGTGGTAGCGCGGCTCCTAGTCCCCATGTAATAAAGATCTCTTCCCCTCGCTGGAGACTGAAGCCCGTGGCGACGGTTGGGAGCGAATCAGAACACAATTCCCGGGGCACCAAATCCTCCTGTAATGCCTGGTCAGACACACACTGGCAACCGGCACAAGCATTTCCTGATCATCTCCGGGGGGCGATGGCAGGAGAGGCGGAACCCTGGTCCCCTGCGTGTGTGACTCGCCACTTTTAATTAAACCTTTAAATCTCTCTCTCTTTATCTCTCCCTCGCTTTCTCTCTTTCCCCTCCCTCCCTCCCTCCCTCCCTCCCTCCCTCCCTCCCTCCCTCCCTCCCTCCCTCCCTCCCTCCCTCCCTCCCTCCCTCCCTCCCTCTCGGTCCACCATTTTGAATTCCCTCACCTCTGAAAGGGAATGGATGGAGACTCTCTCTGTCTTCTACCATCTTGTGTTCGAATTATGGTCACATGAAAAGTGCGTTGGGTGGGTGAAAGGCGAGGGCCCGGAGACAGCAGATGCATGTCTGTGTGTTTGGAAGAGTGGACCTGCATGTGCAAGGGGGGTGATTGCAGACACGTAATGGTGGACAATGGGGGCCTGTCACGCTAGTTTGAGGTGCCTAATCATTATTTGATAGGAGGGTGACCCTCCCCCATACGCTACCATGGTCCTCCAGCTTAAGGCCCTGTGAGGCTGCATTGACTCGCTCTTCTGCTGCATTAGGCTCTAAAGGCCTTCTCTTTAACCCTCCGTTCCCTACCTTTCTCCATCTCTCCGTCTCTCTGTCATTCCATCTCTCCGTCCCTTGGTCTCTCCATCCATTCATCCATCCATCCATCCATCTCTCTCTCTCTCTCTCTCTCTCTCTCTCTCTCTCTCTCTCTCTCTCTCTCTCTCTCTCTCTCTCTCTCTCTCTCTCTCTCTCTCTCTCTCTCTCTCTGTCTCTTCCTCGTACTCTTTCTCTCTCTCTTCCTCGTTCTCTCTCTCTCTCTCTCTCTCTCTCTCTCTCTCTGTCTCTCTCTCTCTGTCTCTCTCTCCAGACTTCCCTTGAGGTAACAGACTAGGTAGCACCTGAGTTGCCTCTGGGGCCTCTGGCTCCATCCAGCCCAGAGTGGCGAGACAGGGCGAGACAGGGCCACCCCAGGGTACCCAGTCCCCTCTAAGCCATGCTCCAACCCACTCTGGGATCTCTTTTGATCACCCCAGGAGATCCAACGTGATCCTGGTGGGACCTCCTTGTTGTGTTCACCAACTCAACTGTTTCATTTGTCCGGTGTTAGATGTTCTAGGGTGTATTCTTTTTTCTTTTTTTGCGTGTTGCATTGATCCGCTTTGAATGGATGACTAAAATCTGTGAATCTACTACCACATTGCGTGTGTGTGTGTTTCTGTTCATTTATTTTTTACAGCTGGCCAATAAGTACGTTTGTTGTTCCTGTCTCCACAGCCAGCCACTCAGACGAGGGCTCGGACGTGGACTCGGAGCCGGGCCTGCCCCTGAAGAGGAAGCAGCGGCGCAGTCGCACCACCTTCACAGCCGAGCAGCTGGAGGAGCTTGAGAGAGCCTTCGAGAGGACGCACTATCCCGACATCTACACCCGGGAGGAGCTGGCCCAGAGGGCCAAGCTCACCGAGGCCAGAGTACAGGTACAAATCTTACTGTCTCTCTCTCTCTCTCTCTCTCTCTCTCTCTCTCTCTCTCTCTCTCTCTCTCTCTCTCTCTCTCTCTCTCTCTCTCTCTCTCTCTCTCTCTCTCTCACGCACATACACACACACACTGGAAACACCATTCCCATGTGTTCTAAAAGTCTGTCAGTTCCCGGGGATTTGTATCATATGGGGGGTACACTGCTCTGGCATGGTTCCATACAACCCTTCACACACTCAGGATGCACACTAACACACACAATATGCACACACACACACACTGTACCCACTGTCTTCAGTGATTAAGGTTTCCTGTTTCGCAAGTTCTTCTGGGAAATATCTCAACAATTACCAATTTCCCTCACTATGGCCGAATTAGAGCCTGTATTAATAGCCACTTGTTTAACCCCGTTTTGTAGATTTGTGGTTCTAGATTCCAAGCGTTTATTTGAACTCCATGAACAAGTCTAAGATGTGAGTCACTGTGGTCTCACAGTACAACAGATGTTCAGATCACTATCTGTGCAGCTGTTGGCTATTGGGCAGACAGCTTACTAAGACACACACACAAACACACTCCATTACATAATACAGACCCCATTCTCAAACTCATTAACCTACTTATACTTAGCTCGTTAGCATACTTAGCTGTGATATCTAAACTTGCTTGAAAACGTCTCACTGCTTTCAAGAGAAGTTGGACAACAGATTGATTTATTCTCCGCCCCCCTCCTCAGGTGTGGTTCAGCAACAGGCGAGCTCGATGGAGGAAGCAGGCAGGAGCCAATCAGCTGATGGCATTCAATCACCTGATCCCCGGCGGTTTCCCGCCCTCTGCCATGTCCAGCCTCCAGCCCTACCAGCTGTCTGACAGCCCTTACCCCCCCACCTCCATCTCCCAAGGTCAGTCCTCATACGAACCCACTATTGCTCTTCACGCATCTCTTCAATCTCGACATGGATGAAAAACAACCTTTAATGGATATTACTGGGATATTAACGTATCGAGATGAACATATCTGACTAAAGACTGTCCTCTCTCTCTCTCCCCTCTCTCTTTCTCCCTCTCTCTCTCTCTGTCTCTCTCTTTCTTTCTCTCTTTCACTTTCTCTCCTCTCATCTCATGGTTCTTGCTGAGCAGTTCCCGAGCAGCCGGGCACGGTCCACAGACCCCAGCCTCTCCCCCCCACCTCAGTGCACCAGACTGGGCTGGGCTCGTCAGCGGGGGCCCAGGATGGGGCCTCCACCTACTGCCTCTCCTCTGGGCGCCACGGCTTCTCCAGCTACTCTGACAGCTTTGGACCCACTCCGGCCCACGCCAACCAGGTCAACCCCTCCATCAGCAATGGGCTCTCGCCACAGGTTTGTGCACGAACGCACGCGCACACACTTATTTTTCAAGAAACATGTCATACTAGGGAACCGAGTCGTTTTTCATTTCAATCTGAGTTGATGCTTTGTAAAGGAGTCAATGACGGATAGAGAGAATGAGAGAGAGAGTGAGAGAGAGAGAGAAAGTGAGAGAGTGAGAGAGAGACACGTCCGGAGAATAAAAAATCAGTCAAAGGACGAGATATCATGGAAGGAAGAGTGACAGACAGACGATGACACAAATGAGAACTGAAAAGACAATTATGGCCGATTACACACTCATCAGTGTCCATCGCGGATTCCCCCCTACCCAGGGAGGGGCCGGACTAACAGGCGGAAAACGAGCTTTTAACCACCTCAAAGGGTGGCCAGGCCCCACGCAAAGCATGCTGGGTACTGAGTCCCCTGAGAGAGAGGGAGGGAGACAGGCTCTCAGTCTCCTGCTGAGCCGAGATAAAAAGTCGCCTCAGGCAACTCGGTTTCTGTCTCCATGACAGGGGGCACGGCCTGAGGGTGTGAGGATTTCATTAGGAGTGTCTGTTTTATCTGTCCTGACACAGACATGCAGGTGGAAAGCGATAGGCGGGCGCTATTTGTATTAGATGACTCTATGGTTTGAGCTTAGCTGAATCATCTCATCATCTCCCGCTATCTCAAGCCTCACTTCGTCAACCCTCGGGCTAATATTTGTAACGATCACATTGTGTCAACTACACACGCAACTTTCCCACATACAACCAAAAAAGCTGTCCCTGATCCATAGACAACCAAGAAACCCTTTTTTGATCAAATGTGGTGTTTACCAGGAACCCCAAAAAAAGAGAGAGAGAGAGAGAGAGAGAGAGAGAGAGAGAGAGAGAGAGAGAGAGAGAGAGAGAGAGAGAGAGAAAGAGAGAGACAGAGTGAGAAAGACACAGTGGTCATCTCATCTCGCCCCTCTCAAAGGGACATTGGAATGTTTGCTCAGTCTGGAATTGCAATCACGGAATGTTCCAGTGTCTTAATTAATTGAAATGGAGGAATCTATTTCCTTGTAATACACTGTGTAATTTATGTAAATGACTCACTTTGTTGGCTAATTTGTTTTAATTTTTGTATTCATCGGCAATACGCTCATTTCCATTTCAGATTGTGCGGTAATAATTTATCTGAAATAAATAGTGTGATAGTGGGGAAATGTGAATTGATTAATTCTAAGACATTAATAGAGTCATGGCATAAAAACCTCCTATTGACAAGTGTAAAAACTTCAGGGCTGACTTGCGTATGCCTATATCTATATGGAGCTTTTCACAAATCTCCTGCATGTGTTATTATTTTGAATAAAAACCAAATAACCTGCTGAGTTTCCTGTGACTCTGGCACAGTGTGTGCAAGCCGTATGATAAGGAAGCGTCTGAACGACAGTAGTGTGGATCACACTGCTCCAGTGGAGAGGGACAGAACTTCCTCAGTTGGTCCCATCCAAACCTGTAGGAACTAGGTGCAGTGCAATCCGTGTCACTGGGTCTGTTGGGTCATTTTAGTCTCAGTTACAGGTCGGTCTGGGTTCGCCTGGTGTTCTGTTGCCTGGTACTGGTGGGGAGTATTATGGTCTGGCCGGTGGGCTCTCTGTGGGCTCCCCAAGGGGCTGGCTCTCAGGCGTCTGTCTGCTGAGCTCCAGCATACCACAGGAATCCTTTCTCACCAGAGCAGCGAGCGGCCGGGCTTTGCACCCCCAAGAGGCCTAATCCCCGGAACCACCTCGAAACAGGCACACCCCCGGGAACTGCTGCTGCTTCAGTTAGAGCAGAGGGCTCAGACTCACACACTCACACACACACTCACACACACACACACACACACATCCACACACATGCACATGCAAGCTGGAGAACGCAGACATGCTTGAGCGCGCGCACACGCAAAACACGCACATACACACGTGTAAGCTGACACACACACAAAAAGGCCTGAGCTCACACACACACACACATGCACACACCCAAAACACACACACCCAGCACCAGATTACTGCCAAACACGTAATAACCCACACCCCATCAGTGTGGGTTCTGATCAGATAGCCTTCTCAAAAACGTGTTCAGTAGACAGATAACCTTTCTCTAATCCTTTTTTTGATCTGTGCTCTCTTCACGAGGAAGTAGGGGCCTAAGACGTTGGCCATGCTAGGGATGACAAATTAGTGCTATCTCCAGTCTTGTCTACAGCAGCATGTTATCGCTCTCCACACTAGTCCCTGGGAAGTAGATGGTATTTAAGCTGTCGATGGGGTTAGACGGGCATACATATATGAGCACATGCGTGTGCAGACACACACACACACACACGCAGACACACAAACACACCCCATGCTGTGAGATGAATTGGGTGCGCTGACCTCCATGTGTTTCCCATTTGTATTTAGTCACACACGAGCATGTACCTCAGACACGTTAGATTAGACTCCTCTGACAGCTCCTGTAAATTACATACACTGTCCGAGTCGATGCGTCAGACAGAGCGTGTGTGTGGCTGGCTGGACGTGTGTGTGTGTCCGGGTTGGAAAGTCCTGTTCCAGCGCTGGGAGCCGTTGTGGTCTCTCCCTCCTCTGGCTGGAGCTGGCGTACGGTCTCCCTTCGTCCTGTTCTCTCGTTCTCTCCCCCTTGTTTTCTCCCCGTTTTGGACGGTATCCCTTCGCACGCCAACCCTACTGCAGCTGTTCACGATGTATCACCAAGGAGACCTTTTAACCCTTGACATCAGGAACAAAAAGTGCTAACCGCACACACACACACACACACACAAAGTATACACCTACCTACACCCTTATGTCTACACACATGATACACACACACACACATCCCTTGTTCCCACGTACCCTTTGGCCTCCTCCTCGCTGGCCCCACAAGGACACGGTGAATTTAGGGCATCAAATGAGAGAAAGTGGGGGAGGGAGAGAGAAAGGAAAAGTTGTATGAGAATGGAGATAGACAGACAAGAGAGCAAAGAGCGATTCTGTTTTTCTCTTTATAGTAAGTGCATAAACAGTCTGTTTCTCTGTCTGTCCTTTCACATCATTGCTGAAACTCCCATAGTAGCTTTTTGGGGCAACAGCTCATTCCACTTCTCATGACTGGGACACAAAATGGAGAACACAATGCACAGCAACGTAGCAAAAGCTCCATGAGCGAGCTCTTAATATCCAACCCGCTCTTCTCTAGAAAGTTCCGCTGGGTAATTCTGAAGGAAAAAATGGCAGCAGGGCAGGGGAACTCAACTCTGCGGTTCTCAAACCGACATTGGGCCTGGTCCGTCAGCAAGGAAGTGGAGTAAAGAGAACCATGTGTGGGCGAGGCAGCATAATCTGACTCTCATGGCTGAGCTAGGAGAGAGGGGAGGTTACCCTGTGGTCTACCTGCTCTCTGTAACCCGCACGTCCACCTCGAAGAAGAGCTAGCCTCCCTCTGTTTAGCTTGTCAGTGTCAATAAAGGGAATATAAGATTAGGGCGATGACACATGTTGTCAGGGACAATCACCGTTGTATTAATGGAGTCTGTGGATGCTGGTGCGGATGGTGATTTATGGTCCTGGAAGTACATGTAGCACCTGGACGCCCTGCATTTAGCTTCCTTCCCTAGCGTGTCACCTAGACAATATGTTCTCCTCATAAATCCACATCTGGAGAAATCATCTTCAGCCTCTGGATGATCCTCATCTGTTCTAGTATTCTATTCACTCGCATTCTATTGCATTATACACCGCAGTTCTGTGTTATTCTGTTCGACTCTGTTATTTCTATTTGACTCTATTCTGACCAGTCCTCCCTCCATGTCTCCCGCTAGGTCATGGGACTGTTGAACCCGGGCGGCGTCCCTCACCAGCCCCAGAGTGACTTCGCCCTCTCCCCCCTGACAGGAGGCCTGGAACCCGGGGTCGGCATGGCGGCCAGCTGCCACGGTTCCCAGCGTCTGGAGGCTCTGCCAGGCCTGACCAGCACCCAGTCCTACTGCCCACCCACCTACAGCTCTCCAGCCTACGCCGTGGACCACCACCCCTCCTACCAGTACAGCCAGTACGGCCAGAGCAAGGTGAGCACACACACACACACACACATACACACCCACACACACAGGCACAAACACATGTACACAGATATATAGATTTCATGAAAGTTAGGGGTGAGGCTTACCGCTCTGAGTTGTTCTACCATTACCTGCGCTGGTATTTCCACCTCCACCCCTCTCTGCTCCTCTGACATTGTGGGGTCCAATGTTCTGAGTCATCAGCCTTGTTAATTGGCCGGGGCAACATCTGATGAGAAAGCGTCTCATATCTCCCTTATGACCGGTGAGGTTACATGCACTCAGGTAGGACTCAGCTTCTGGCCAGGCTACTTCAGTTTATATTAGCATTACCCGAGTGTATACACACACACACACACTTACCCTTTCATGACCTCATGTGATGAGGCTGCCCATCAATCCCCCCCCCCACCCCCCCTCTCACCTAGCCATGTAATGACCTCGCTCGCTGTCCGCATGTGTAACCAAGATACCCCACCAGATAAAAGGAGCCTCTTCTCCAGACCTTGTTTGACAGGAGGGTGGAGGGAGAAAGCAAGGGTGTGGGGGTTTGGGGGGCAGGAGGGGTGGAGGGGGTGGGGGTGCATGTGCGTCGGGGCGGGAATGGGGTGAGGTACATGACCACATGTTGACTGGCCCGTCATCGGCGACATCTTGATGTCATTAATTTAGCGAGCTCAGGGAGAGACCCACGTGCAGCTCACCGGGGATAGGATGTGTGTGTGTGTGTGTTTCTGTCAGGAAAGTGGGGGGTGAGAGGGGCTGTTTAACGGGGAGCGATATGGCCCTTGGCAGCTGGCGATGAGAACCATGTGTCCCTGAGGGGTCACATCCAGAGTTGTTACTGATCAGAGGAGCGATCCACCAAACCTACCTGCAGTGGCCAACTCAGCTTCTAGACCTGGCCTCCAGCCCCCAGCCCCAGCCTCAACTCCCACCCCCACCCACAACCCTGCCTCAGCCCTCGCCTCAGCCCTAGCCTCAAACGCCAGCCCCAATGCCAGCCCAAGCCTCAAACACATCTTGCCTTGGCATAGTAGGCGGAGCCTGATAAGGAACACTACGGAGACCTCTAACCCCGCTCTCTCTCTTTGTTTCCTCAGATGCCTTTCCTTATCTAAAGCACCAACTCTGCTCTGGAGGACAACTTCTGTGACCCGACCTGACAGTCAGCCTCAGAGCACACACACACACACACACCCTCTCTCTCCTCTCAGTCCCCCGTCCACACTGGCCCTGGTGCCCCCTCTGCCAACCCCCCCCCCCCCACTGAGGGAGTGGGGGGGGGGGGGGAGGACCTACCCAGGAGACCTTTGGGGGGGGTGGGGGTTGACTGGGATAATGAGGACCAAAAGGGGTTGGCGTCTTCTCGAGTTACCTGGTACTCACCGCACTCACGCTCCATGCCATCTCCTCCAAACCTCAACACGCCTCGCTCCGCCATGCTTCTAGAAGGAGGAAGCGGGAAACAAGCTGGAGAGGAAGGGGGTGGAGGAGGGTGGGGAGGTGGCGGAAAGCAAAAAATGTATAACTTAACTGACTCATAACAACTGGGGCAACATACCGGTGAAGACTTTGTAAACTGTTTTTCCATGCGGCTCCTATTCCTCGTCAGGACTGATTTCAGAAGAGGATGGAAGAGTAAGACACAAGGATGACTTTTACAATCCGTACGAGGGTCATTCCGTACTCACCTTGCAACACGGCATGGCCGTTATGTGTTTTCGGTGGCACTCATAGTCTTAGGACAATGTCATTGACTAAACATAAAGATGATTCCCACATTCGAATGATGGACTTTATGTGGTTTGAGTATACTGTACATGAACATGGGGACACAGCCGAGGCCTTGATTGGTGGAGAAAAGACAGGTGCTGCAACCCAAAGAGAGTGCAATACTTTCATACCTCAGATGAAACTCATCGTCACATAGTCACTCAACTATCTGACTTGACATCCTCTACACACAACATTGTTTAGATTTCATTTTCCAAATGTATTTTTCCATTTGAATGGTAATGGGCAAAACAACATGCTGAAAGTAAAAAGAACAGCATTACCCATCAGCCATTGTGCTCTGTAAAAAAATGTTTCATCAAAACAGGACACCAAGTCAAGTGTATATGGATCCAGATGATCTCACATCGATGGTCTACATTGACTGAATGAGAATTGGGTCCCAGATAAGAATTAGCTGGGGGTCAGTACGACAGTGGCTGTTATCATTGTAAAGAGAGAATCATCAGTTCTTTTCAGTATTTATTCAGCGTCCACCCCTGTGTGTCCCTGATCACAGCACTCTCTCTAGGGCTTATCAAGTCTTAAGTTTCTTTCCAGACTGTTTTATATACATATATAATGTTTCCTTTATGACTGCATAAAATGATTTTGTTGTAATATGTCTTGTGTAAAAATGCAGCGCTATTTACTATTTATAATAAACTATATTAAAATGTGTGGAAGTGATTGGTGTTTCGTAGTTACGTGGGTATACTAAGAAATCATTAAAAAACGAGGGGAGTATTAAGTTAAAGGTTGTGGTGTCCTATCAGTTGATGAACCATGCTGGTGGATGGGAGCCATAACCATCATTTACATTTACATTAAGTCATTTAGCAGACGCTCTTATCCAGAGCGACTTACAGTAAGTACAGGGACATTCCCCCCGAGGCAAGTAGGGTGAAGTGCCTTGCCCAAGGACACAACGTCATTTGGCATGGCCGGGAATCAAACTGGCAACCTTCAGATTACTAGCCTGATTTCCTAACCGCTCAGCCATCTGACTTCCTTAGACATCAGAGCACAGACGCAAGACAGAATTGTAACAGACATACGTTAAACTTGACGTCTGTCTTTCTTTCTTTGGCATTCTCTTTCACCTCTCCCTTCAAGTTTATACAGTCTTTTGTAAGTGATTGTTAACAGCTGATTGTTGTGGGGGTTTTGTAAGAAGACACCTATGTTTAATTTTTATGGAAAATAATGAATTTCCCTCTCCCTCCATGACCCCGTTACACATGCATCCTACTGTAAACAAACACTTAATAAAATATGTTTCTCATTGTAATCTGACGAGTGCAACCAACGCAATCCCCCCACCAGTATATTTTCAAAGCTCGTTCCCCCAGTCATTCATAAATATATCCTCTTTCATAAATACCACTGTCTGACAAATCCCCTCTCCCCGAAGGCCCCTTCACACCGTTGATGAGTAAAGCAGAGGCCCCTGTAAACGACCCAAACACAACAGCACACAGACCTGCAGGGATATCAGTCACTGCCAGTGTCCCTGCAGGGTTCAGGGGCCACAGCCGTCCACCGATCCCCTCCAGACAGCGGGGAAAAAACCCTCACGTCGGACACTTCACAAGTTACTGATATCGGTGAGTTTTATGGCTCTTGTTCTTCCTTTTCTTTTTCTTTCTTTCTTTTACTTGGAGGGATGAAGGGATCAGGTGCCTGCAGCTGCCTGTGCCATTCATTTTTTTATGTGCTTGTGTGTGTGAGAGAGAGTGTGTGTGTGTGAGTGTGAACGTGTGTGAGTCGGAGAGAGCGCTCACGTCTAACAGTACATACAGGGTTTAGGAGTGTTTGCGACTGAATGAGTCGCTGAACAAACAGACACATGCTGTTTACGTTTCTTTGTTCGTGGTTACATGCGAATGGGTACGTTTGCAGTTTGCGTGTGTGAGTACATGGCCTGATCAAAGCCTGATCGGATTTCGGTATTTTCTTAGTGGTCAGAAAACTTTCCTTTACAAGTGCTTTGCTTGTTGAACACAATGGATGAAGAAGCCAAAGGGGCAGTCCTGGAATGGAGTGCCAGTCAAGCAAGCACACACTGGAGACAACTTAACCTCTGACCCACCTTCCCTTTGAAATGGAGGAGGCTACTTGACCGGAGCTGACAACTACCCCTCGGGCTTCTACTGCCCCCCCCCCCTCCCACACACACACCCTCCGATCCAAAGTAAATCAAGCAGAGGGAGGGAAGGCAGGAGGGGGGGGGAGGAGGAGTGGAATCAAGTTAATTTGGAGAGAAAGACAGAGGGAGTGAGAGATGGAAAATGTTTGAGGGAAGTGGGGGAGGTTGATCCTGTGTTATTTGCCGGCATAAACTGAACTGGGAAATGGGAGCTATGTCGGATGATTGAATCGTGGAGCCCTGCCCAAGAGGAACCATCAGGTTGGCTACAACGGCGACATTAGCGGGCGAGCTTTATCTCAGAAATGTCCTCTTATCAGCGGTGTCAAGAGAGGGGAGAGGGACAGCATGCCGTTCCCAAAGCGGAGCGGGGCGAGGTCACTCCTCCCTCTCTCATTCTCTCTCTCTCTCTCTATCTCTCTCCTCTCCAACTTAGTTGTTACTGTGTCCTTGCTCAGGTCATTACCTTTCCTTTATTCTATTTTACTTTCCCTCATCCTTCTCCTTTTTATTTCTAAGTTCCTCAATTCTCTTTCTCTCTCTGAGTCTTTTTCACCATGAACCGGACCCTCCTTCTTGCTCTGCTCACCCACTGCAAGAAGATGATTCTGGAGGAACTGGACACCAACATCGGGGACAGTGACCACCGCAATGCCACGGCGAGCACCACGCCCGGCCCCCTCGCTACCATCAGCCCCACCTCGCCCATCGTCCTGGACCTCAGGGGGTCTTACGACAACGCCTATTTCTATATCCTGTTTGTCATGTTCTTCTACTCCTTCCTGGCGCTGACGCTCTTTAAGAACTTTATCCGCAGCGGGAAGGGCAAGAAGGACCCCTACGAGGAGTTCATGAGTGGGGGGGCGACGGCCCTGCCCAAATTCAACACAGGCCCTTCGACAGGGGAAGGGTTTGACTTTGAAGATGAGTGCATTCTCTGAGCACGGACTGGGCCGACCGTGAGGCGAAGTGGGAGGGAGATGTTTTGACAGTCATCGAAGCCAGGAAAACGTCAATGCGGACTATTTCAGGGCAGAGCTGCTAGTGATTTTGGAGAAACCTTTTTTTTTTCTCCTCCCTTCTCCATGTTCACTCTCTCTCTCTCTCTCTCTCTCTCTCCCTCTCTCTCTCTCTCTCTCTCTCTCTCTCTCTCTCTCTCTCCATACAACTGAACAATCAGCGACGCCAGCCCAAGGAGGCCTGTCAGAAAGGAGGACCATGAGAGCGGAGGGGACTGGCTTCCTCTGGGCATCTGAGAGACGTGGAGCAGAGGAGGGGCCAAGGAACATGCTCAACTGTGGATCATCAGAATGCTGGGATGCCCTCCTGGGGGGAGGGGGGCAATCAAGATCACAGACTGAGGAGGTTCTTTATCACGAGCATCAAGGAATACATTAAATGCCATGGATTTGGTGTACGTGTGTGTTTGTGTGTAGAGTGAATGGATTATTTAAGACCACTGACAACAAAATGACTAATTTTCGGTTATGTAGGTAATTCTGGAGATTTACACAATGAAAAATTTAACATAAAAATGATTAATTGATTGTGATACTTTAGTCATGTATCTATCAATGTAATGTAAAAAAGTGTATAATTCAATGTAAAAAGTTCAATAAAATGGAGAAGACAAAGAATGAGAAGTTAAAAAATATCTTGTAATTTGATTTAAACAATTATCAAATGTCTAGCCCCAATATTCAAGTATTACCTTGTCTTGGTTATGAGGGATCCTCTGGTACATAGCAAACTGGTTTATGCAACCCCTTGCTAACCCCATAGGTCTGAATGTGCAATGCATTGGCGAAAGGTGAACTCCAGTCTATCAGTCCATAGAATGCACATCAATTGCACAGCGGGATTATGTGACGACGGCTTTAATGAGCACATGCGTTTTTGATTTGAAAGACTTACCGCCTACCAGGAATAAACTCGCCCATGAAAAAGGAGAACGGAGCGTTTACGTTTCCTGAAAGTGGGATACACTTTTCAGTAACTAGTCAACTGCTCGGTTATAGTTATCGTCACAGCGCGGTTTAGGGTCAAATTAGGCGCGTACACCCCAATTATGCTCGATAAAGTCGCGGTTGAGGTAAAGACGCCTAATACAGAACACCACATGTTCTGTGCTGTGCATAGAAATCACATTGCTCGAAATACACTTGAAATATATATTTTTCTGTATAAACAGAAGCAAAAGGTGACTTAGGGAGGCTTTTTAGCCTTAGGGCCACAACAGAATGTCCTGCGTCAGGTGAGCATGATCAGGTCACAAAACGTGCAGGACTCATTGAATCTATTATTACATGTGCGTGTGTGTGTGTGTGTGTTTGAGTGAGAGTGAGAGAGGGAGTGAGAGAGGGAGAGGGAGAGAATGACTGTAATAACAGAAACTGGGCCTGTAGGCTGTTGGTCGGTTGTTTTCTTTCCTCTTATAATTTGATATCGGTCTCATCCTCCTGTCTACTCTTTAACGCCTCCTGAAGTTTCAGACCAAGGTCACCAGCATAAAGATGTAGGCAGATGTTTTCATGGCCATACCATGTAAAATCGTGAAATTCCTACTGCATTAGGCTAGGCAACGACAAAACTATTAGAACCGAAGACTATGTTCTAAATAGGAATGAGAAATAGGAATAAACAGTCACCACATTAGCCAATGCTTATATGAAATAAGCATATTGTTTTCCGTTACTGTCCACAGAGTGCAATTTGGTTTGCAGCATGCTGTAAAAACACAATGGCCATATGACAATAGATGGCCTATTCACAAAAAGAACATAGGTAACAGAACCACCACTACCACAAATTATTACACAAGACAACTGATGGCAGCAAGTATAAAAACGGTTAAACTGGTTATGTAAGTCTAGGGAGTCTGTCTGCCCACAAATTAAGTGAATAAACTACGCCTTACACATTCTTAAAATGTTAGCAATGTTCATTCTCTTTATGGCTTTGGCTACTCAAGCAGAAGATCATATTGAATGCTTACATTTACACAATATAAAATAGCCCCCTTCTTGCAAAAGTCCACACCATTCAGAGGTTCACTGCCTCCTGGTGGTATGTTCTCAAATATAATGTGAAGAGTGTTGGTGAGAAGAAGTCACTGTGGAGGAGATCTTGTCATCATTTCTTTCTGATCTGTCTGATCCTCATGTTGAGGATTGCATTGGTCTGCTTCCCCTGTATGTAGGCTTGGGTCTGGGATAAAAACTTAGGAGACAGGGAGAAGAACAATTAGTTAGGTGGACAGAATGACAGCTGGACAGAATGATCAGAATTGATCAAAAATTGACTTGTGACTTAGAGTGACATCAACAGATGTATAATACAAGTTTTGAAATGTTGACTAACGTTTGATTTTGATCTGTTTTAAAATAGAGAGGATTCACCTACATTCTGTAAGGCATTGACTATAGCCTCCTCACTGTTCTCCCCAGAAAGGACAGAAAACGTCAAATAGACAACCAATGGTCCAGTATCTGAAATACAATGGATGAAATATAGATTTCATGCACATTTAAAGTGAATCACAGTATTTTAATTATTTGTTGACCTACTGGAGCAATTAACTGAGCAGTTTACCTTTGGGATCTGTGTGTGTACTGTCATCTAGTGGTGAATCTGGGGAGGTACTGTAGGCTGTGTCGGGCACTGATGGTTTGAGGTTAGGAGTTGTCAGTGATATTGGGGAAGATGAAGGACTAGTTAATGGTACCATGGTAGATACAATACTGGTTAGGGTCACCAGGCTAGTTGGAGAACTAGTTAGTGGCAATGGTCTTTGTACAAGACTAGTTAGCTGTTCTGGGGTGGATAGAGTACTACTTAGTGGTACGGGGGTAGATGTAGTAGTTAGTGGTACTAGGGTAGATGTAGGACTAGTTAGTGGTACCAGGGTGGATGGATAACTAGTTAGTGGTACTGTGGTAGATGTAGGACTAGTTAGTGATGCCATGGTAGAGTCAGAATTAGTTATTGGTGTTGGGGTGGATGGATAGCTAGTTAGTGGTACTGGGATGGATGTAGTGGTTAGTGGTAATGGGGTAGATGTAGGACTAGTTAGTGGTGCCATGGTAGAGTCAGGACTATTCGGTGGTACCAGGGTGGATGGAGAACTAGTTTGTGGTACTGGGATGGATGTAGTGGTTAGTGGTAATAGGGTAGATGTTGTACTAGTTAGTGGTACTGGGGTAGATGTAGGAGTAGTTAGTGGTGACATGGTAGAGTCAGAACTAGTTAGTGGTACTGGGGTGGATGGATAACTAGTTAGTGGTACTGGGATGGATGTAGTGGTTCGTGGTAATAGGGTAGATGTTGTACTAGTTGTTGGTACTGGGGTAGATGTAGGACTAGTTAGTGGTGCCATGGTAGAGTCAGAACTAGTTAGTGGTACTGTGGTAGATGTAGGACTAGTTAGTGATGCCATGGTAGAGTCAGAATTAGTTATTGGTGTTGGGGTGGATGGATAGCTAGTTAGTGGTACTGGGATGGATGTAGTGGTTAGTGGTAATGGGGTAGATGTAGGACTAGTTAGTGGTGCCATGGTAGAGTCAGGACTATTCGGTGGTACCAGGGTGGATGGAGAACTAGTTTGTGGTACTGGGATGGATGTAGTGGTTAGTGGTAATAGGGTAGATGTTGTACTAGTTAGTGGTACTGGGGTAGATGTAGGAGTAGTTAGTGGTGACATGGTAGAGTCAGAACTAGTTAGTGGTACTGGGGTGGATGGATAACTAGTTAGTGGTACTGGGATGGATGTAGTGGTTCGTGGTAATAGGGTAGATGTTGTACTAGTTGTTGGTACTGGGGTAGATGTAGGACTAGTTAGTGGTGCCATGGTAGAGTCAGAACTAGTTAGTGGTACTGGGGTAGATGTAGGACTAGTTAGTGGTACTGGGGTGGATGGATAACTAGTTAGTGGTACTGTGGTAGATGTAGGACTAGTTAGTGATGCCATGGTAGAGTCAGAATTAGTTATTGGTGTTGGGGTGGATGGATAGCTAGTTAGTGGTACTGGGATGGATGTAGTGGTTAGTGGTAATGGGGTAGATGTAGGACTAGTTAGTGGTGCCATGGTAGAGTCAGGACTTTTCGGTGGTACCAGGGTGGATGGAGAACTAGTTTGTGGTACTGGGATGGATGTAGTGGTTAGTGGTAATAGGGTAGATGTTGTACTAGTTAGTGGTACTGGGGTAGATGTAGGACTAGTTAGTGGTGACATGGTAGAGTCAGAACTAGTTAGTGGTACTGGGGCGGATGGATAACTAGTTAGTGGTACTGGGATGGATGTAGTGGTTCGTGGTAATAGGGTAGATGTTGTACTAGTTGTTGGTACTGGGGTAGATGTAGGACTAGTAAGTGGTGCCATGGTAGAGTCAGAACTAGTTAGTGGTACTGGGGTAGATGTAGGACTAGTTAGTGGTACTGGGGTGGATCTAGTGGTTAGTGGTAATGGGGTAGATGTATGACTAGTTTGTGATACCAGGGTGGATGGAGAACTAGTTAGTGGTACGGGGGTAGATGTAGGACTAGTTAGTGGTGCCATGGTAGAGTCAGAACCAGTTAGTGGTACTGGGGTGGATGGATAACTAGTTAGTGGTACGGGGGTAGATGAAAGACTAGTTAGTGGTGCCATGGTAGAGTCATGACTAGTCGGTGGTACCAGGGTGGATGGAGAACTAGTTTGTGGTACTGGGATGGATGTACTGGTTAGTGGTAATACGGTAGATGTTGTACTAGTTAGTGGTACTGGGGTAGATGTAGGACTAGTTAGTGGTGCCATGGTAGAGTCAGAACTAGTTAGTGGTATTGGGGTGGATGGATAACTAGTTAGTGGTACTGGGATGGATGTAGTGGTTAGTGGTAACAGGGTAGATGTTGTACTAGTTAGTGGTATTGGGTTAGATGTAGGACTAGTTAGTGGTGCCATGGTAGAGTCAGAACTAGTTAGTGGTACTGGGGTAGATGTAGGACTAGTTAGTGGTACTGGGGTAGATGTCGGACTAGTTAGTGGTGCCATGGTAGAGTCAGAATTAGTTATTAGTATTGGGATGGATGGATAACTAGTTAGTGTTACTGGGATGGATGTAGTGGTTAGTGGTAATGGGGTAGATGTATGACTAGTTAGTGGTACTGGGGTAGATGTAGAACTAGTTAGTGGTGCCATGGTAGAGTCAGAACTAGTTAGTGGTACTGGGGTGGATGGATAACTAGTTAGTGGTACTGGGATGGATGTAGTGGTTAGTGGAACTAGGGTGGATGCTGTACTAGTTAGTGGTAATGGGGTAGATGTAGGACTAGTTAGTGGTGCCATGGTAGAGTCAGGACTAGTTAGTGGTACCAGGGTGGATGGATAACTAGTTAGTGGTACTGGGGTGGATCTAGTGGTTAGTGGTAATGGGGTAGATGTACGACTAGTTAGTGGTACCAGGGTGGATGGAGAACTAGTTAGTGGTATTGTGATAGATGTAGAGGTTTGTGGTACTGGGGTAGATGTAGGACTAGTTAGTGGTGCCATGTTAGAGTCAGGACTAGTTATTGGTACCGGGGTGGATAGAGAACTAGTTAGTGGTACTGGGGTGGATCTAGTGGTTAGTGGTGCTTGAGTCGATATAGAAGTAGTTAGTGACATCGTCTCTGCACTGGTTCCTGCTGGAGTTGGACTGGCAATGGTGCTGAGGGCTTCAGAAAACAACACAAGAGACTTTAGTTTAAGACAAACGTATTACAGATACTTATACATGTATAATCAAGCTCTTTTCTTACATTCTTTGCATGTTCCATTGTAGTCCAAGCAGCAATCTAAACCTTTCAGACAGTACTCGTCACAAAAACACAATTTGTTAGTAACAACTCTTCTACAGGTACTGTTGTAGCCTGCACAGCACAGTACAGAGGGGCTGGCACATCCACCTGGAAGACAACACAACGGTCAGAATATCAAATATCCAACATGATATCCAATCCAAGTATGATTTTGAATGGATCAAATGCCGATAATACATATCTTTACACAATATTGATTTTGCAGGGCACAGAGGTAGGAGAGCTGGATTAGGGTTTGACCTACCCTGTGTACTTGATGAAGTGGTGGATGAGGAGGTAGCTGGGATGGATGGAGGGGCGGAGGATGTAGTGGATGGCAGGGATGGAGCAGAAGTAGAGGTGGCTGTGGTAGTACCCTGGGTGGAGGCTGACGAGGTGTCTGGGATGACAGCAGGGGTGGAGGAATCCAAGGCAGCTGTATTGGATGGTGGGGTGGTGGAAGTGTATGGAATGGATGGAGGGGTGGAGGAGGTGGTGGTGATAGGAACAGGTTCAGGGGTGGATTCAGTAGGGCTGGAGGTAAGTGGCTTTTTCTCAATACTAATACACTAAAATGATACTGAACACAAAACAAAAATATAAAAAAAAACTACACAAAGTGCATCTGGAAACTATTCCAGAAAAAAAAAAATAGTCATCAATTTATAGACATCTCAAGGACGATGAAAGGAAAAAGGATGTGGCTCATCTAAATTTGGTGTAACATAGCAAAGGATCTGAACACCTAAAAAGGTATTTCAGTTTTACAAAAATGCTAAAAAAAATGTAATGCACATTAACAAGTTTCCAGTTAGTCAATATAGGGTATTGTGTGTATATTGATGGCGATTGTTTTTAAATTAAAGGTTAAGTCTTTAACATAACTTTTTAAGTGATGGAGTCTTACTACATTCTAAAGGCACTTTAACAACTTTGCTGAACCCATTAACTGGCAGATTACAGTAACAGACTTGTCTATCCTTCAACCACAAGGATCCTCTTGTGAGTATGAAGTTCAATACTACTGTACACATGTCTTTACTATTGTTACTTTAATCGGACTGAGACCTTTAAACAGGACAAGACAGAATGATACAGATGTCCAGGTCCAAGGCTTGTTTGATCTTTTAACAATTATGGTGATGAGTTTCCCTTCAAATCCTGCTAACACAGAACTTTGCTTCTTTGGTGTGTAGATAGATCAAATAGTACATCAACGTACTAGTTATATAGATTAACAATATCTATTCAACAAAACATAATACCTCACTGTGATAATATAGAGCTGTTTGTAACTAGGTAAAAAACAAAATGAATATAACTTTAAAGTTGCAAATGTAAGTGTTTCCAGGAGCAGCTTATAAACCGAGATGGTTATTTTAGTCATTGAAGGGTTCACTATTTAAAATTACAGACCTGAAAAAGATCCTATAACCAAGCTTTCTAAAAGCTCTGTCTCAAAAAGCTTTAGATATAAACACTGAGAATGTACAAAGTCATAAAGTTTAAATATTCTTGTTCCATACCTCCATATATGTTAAGTTGGAGCAGTGGCACCAGAAACACCAGAAAAGTCCAGCCATCCATACTGATGTCTTACAGTTGTCTACAGTGTGAAGACTTTTACACATATATACTTCCACACAGACACACAATACCATTGTCTGGCAGGCTATTTTCCAGTCTTACCTGTTTCTTTGGGTGTTTATTTTTACTTGATAAATGACGCAGAAATGTTGTGGTACAATAGTACCAGTGACTCCAGTGGGTCTATTCAGACATTCAGGCATGACGCAAGTCGGATACTTTACAATGACTTTGTGGAAATTTGTAGAAGAGAAAATGAAGCAAAAAATATTTGACCTTCTCATTTCTCAACGATATGGAAACAGGAAACACTATCATCAAACTATTTATTGGGTGTGCTTTGCCTTCGGCAAGGGCACAACCTTTGTTCTCTCACATATATATTATTATTTTTATTATTCTTTTTGCCCCCCTAAAACTCAGTCAATATTTGGCCTACATAGACAACCTAGGTGTCAAAAGTTTTGTCTTGGTACCGATTGAGTCGCTTGTATTGGGATTTACGTTCCGTTGCATGGTTTAGGCTTAGGTTAAGTTTTTGTGGCGAAAAGTGAAGCTAACGGTGGCTAATTTGCTAGCCACAGTCACTGACGTTACTAACGTCACTACGTCGCTAACGTCACGAAAACTCGCGTGACTACCTCTAGCAGAACATTAGTTTAGCAGCTCGTTAACTTCTGGGAGATAGCTAAGCTAACTACTTTACTGCAAGGCAGCTGCAGAAACGCCACAAGCAAAGAGGCCAGGGTGATAACTATTTACTAATTTTACTTTGTGATATGACACACAATTGTGATGTGTAATGTACAATATAAGCTGATATTATTAAGGAAGTACATCTACTTTCGGAAACAGTAGTTTACTATTTCACTGAAGTATTAGCATCATGACATTAGCCTCTGTTGCCCGGGCAACACATAACAGTGGTCTATGATGCATCTGTTTTCAATCGTTAAAATAAACATTCCTCACAAATACGTTTTCGTTGTAGGATTTATTATGACATTAGATTACAAGTAAACGATTTGTGGGTGAAATTATCATTACCTGTCGTTTCAAACCAGTGTAGCTCACTGCAACGCTGTAGCCTACGCGAGACACTACAAAAACATCTACACAGCTGTTTAGAAAGTCAAACGGCAACAGAACATGTTCGGCACTCCCCTTACTTAAATCAAAAGTCTATCTAACTACTAACCTGAACTTCATTGCCACAGCCTAAACGTTGTCCATCTGTTCATGAAAATAATTAATTTCAGCCTAAACCGTACAACGGAACGTTAAATCCAATTCAACCAACGCAATCGCTACCAAGACGAACACAGCAGTAGTCTAGTACTGTACTGTAGTAGTACAATTTACCGGGGCAGCTTCTCCACACAGGGCTATATCGCACTTGGCGTTGTTACTGACAATGATCGCTACCAGTGAGCTTTTTATGAATGAGCGATTTTCCACTAAATAAATGTCAAGCTTATTTACGTTTTGGGGGGCATATTTTCAGTTAGCAGATGGTACTGTTTGAATCGCGATTCCATCTTCTACTGCCGGGTAACGTCGTAGAATAATCTTCAAAGGGGGTTCTTTATTAATGAATGAATGCAATGAGTAGGCTAAATGCCTGAAAATATCATGAGAAGGGAAAAACTTAAAATGACGTTTAAGTCATAGAGATTAGGTCAATTTTTAGACCGGTCTGCCATATTTATTCGTTTTGATTCAACAATGAGGCTGCCTCTTGCAGGGGAAATGAGAAGACATCTATTTCATTCTACACTTCACTCCTATTTTCAGTTGTAAATGAGCAGCAAAAAATAAGCTTTTAAATCTATGTAATCTTTATAAATAATAAGTATGCATTTTTATATAAAATATACAGAAATATCAGTTGTAAAAATGTCATTCAAAAACGGACCCCTGTGCAACCGACGAAAGCAAGCACACCCTACAATTTCCCCAGAAATTGTACCCTCTCTAGTTTCTGGTGGAATTGCACTTGTTAGTACTGAGCACATAAAAATTATATTACGATTAAAACACATTTTGTAGAACAAATAACAAAAATACCAGCATTATGTATTACAGCATTACTCTTTTATTCAGTCATATACATGAATTCCATGTTATGCCTGGCTCAGCCCAATAAATGGTATCATCACTTAATCCTAAACAGTAAAGTAAAATAGTAAATAGTTGTAATAATATATACATATTTTTGGAATCAATAGGACTTTTGTGGGTGTGACACTTCTTTTTAATAAATGTGTGGGATGCTGTATACAGGGGTCACATGGGAAAACGTCATAAGCTATGTAGACAGGGCAATGCTATTTAGCTCCATAACAGTATTGTTTTCAGCGTCCTAGTGAAAGATTGAGAGGGGGGAGTTCATCAACGTGGCTGTAAGTGTCCAGAAGCATCTCTGAGTTGTACAAGAACCATGAGCAACACACCTGGCCGTGGAGAAACCTGGCAGTCTCATCTCAAACTAAGGAGGAGCCGCGAGGGGGAGACGATCGCCTGTGCACAAAAATAGAAACAGTCGTGAAAACCAACATCAATCAAATTTACTGTAATGTTTAATCCACATGTTTTCAGATTATCCACAAAATAACACTTCATCCAATCGTTGAGCTTGTTAGTACCTCATTCGGATTATCAGCAGGTCGTCTGTCACTCTCCAGCTCTCGCCAAATTCCTGTACATTCTTGGCCTGGTCACCGGTCGGCTTCATCAGGTCGTTTTTGTGTTTACCATCAAAATTCCCACAAAGGCCCCCGACCCTCCTCTTGTACACGTGTGGCAGGACAATCTCTGCACAGAATAATCAATGTCTTGTTCAGTTTATTTTTACACCATAAAAAAAAAAAATATTTGACTAAGAGTACATAGTCTGAGACAATAATTGGTCACTACAGTGAATAAAGGGTGATTCAATAGTAGTGATTCAAGGATTGTTTGATTCTTTGGATATGTTTACTGGACTTCCTCATTAGATTAGGATTGATGTTGTAACAGGAAATGGAAAATAATCGAGGAAGTCGTGTCACCTGCTCTTTTGTGCCCATCAAACTCTACAGAGAGGCCAAAGTCTGTCTTCAGGTAGATACGAGAGGATCGCTCACGAATCTGTAGACCACTGGTTGGGGAGACAGGGGTACGAGTGGTCCTTCCATCCAGCTAGAGGTAGAGGGGGACGAATAGAAAGATCAAAGGAGAATCAAAAGAGAGACAGAGGATGAGGTTTAAATGTGTAAATTCTGCTTCCTTTAGAGAGAGAGAAAGAGATAGAGTGAGAGTGAGAGAGAGAGAGAGATTTAGGGAGTGTTCCAAAGACCTGTCACACTCACTCAAACACAAGAAGATTGCTATGTAAGTAATCCTTTTAGTAGGTGTTCCAAAATCCTGTCATCAGTCTCTTCACGTATCTCTCTCATACCTGATCTGGCAAGTGTCAATTTGGCAGACCTCTCTCTCTCTCTCTCTCTCTCTCTCTCTCTCTCTCTCTCTCTCTCACCCACACCCCCACAGGCACAAATCCAAAACACAAGCCACAGATATAGAGACTGAGGGACAGACAGACCAACAGTCTTTAGACCTGAATACACACCACCAGTTTCCTGTTTTTCTTAAATTCCACAGTGTGGTTGTAGACGCGGATCTTCAGGCCTCTCAGACGCATGGCATCACTGTCCTCTGTACTGTCTTCATCGCTGCTGTCCTGTTCACTGCTGCTGTCGCTGTGACTGCTGTCCTCACCGATACTGTTTTGTTCTCCATCGTGGTCGTCAATCAGTTCATTGATGCCCTCGATGTAAATTTCTGGAAGGTTCTTTGACAGGTCAGTGGTCTGGACCAGGATGTAGGAGTAGCGTCCCTCAAACTTGTGCTTCATGTCGTCAAAGGTCCTGTACTCTGGGTCTCCGTTGATGCTGCACTCGCTGAAGTCTAGAAGAGACGACAATGACGATGAACCACAACTAGTCTCAATTTGAGTAATGTCGTTAGATCTGGACACTCAAAATGTATCAATCCATTTGACAGGTTTTCCATCAATAAATAGTAGAGAGATGGTTTATGTTATGGTTTCTGAGTTGTGGGCTTACCTGTAGATTTACAGTGATATTGGCCCTGCTCGTTTTGAAGGCAAACAGAGTCATCATCACACTCGTCTTTGTCGTCACAATCAATCACTCCCACTCCATGCTTTTCTTCACACTCACACTTCTCACTGCAGTGCTCTGTGTACCACACTTCGTCAAACTGGAAAGCAAATGATGAATGTCATTAGCTAGTTCAATTCTGTTGAATCGGACTAAATAGTTTGCTCGAGTCCGAGTTTCAAATAGTACTGTGGATGCGAGCACCAGTCGGAATGATGGACATCTTTACTCACTTGATGGACATTACCACTACGGTCCACGCAGCCGCACTGCTGGATGGGCACGCACACTCTCTGTTTGAGTGCAAAGCCGTCGTCACACACACAGCCCTCCACACAGGGCTCGTCAGCTTGGCAGGCAGGGGGGCCATGCAGGTACTTACAGGTGGGCTGGCAGGCTGAGATACATGTGGTGTAGTGGCTGTTCTTAGGGCAAGAGGGCGCTAGAGTGAAAATAAAACAAATCATCATTTGAGTATAAAAGGAAACATGTCAGGGCAGTTGAAGTTTAAGTAGCTTTTTACGATTATGTGAAAACTCACTTGGCCTCATGGTTGTTGGAGGCTGGGGTCTTTCTGTGGTTGGAGGTAGAGGTTTCTGTGTGGTTGAGTTGACTGGACTTGCTGTAGTCGGGGGCAGTGGTCTTTCTGTGGTTGGAGGTAGAGGTTTCTCTGTGGTTGAGTTGACTGGAATTGCTGTAGTCGGGGGCAGTGGAC
This sequence comes from Osmerus eperlanus, assembly GCF_963692335.1. Classification (NCBI taxonomy): domain Eukaryota; kingdom Metazoa; phylum Chordata; class Actinopteri; order Osmeriformes; family Osmeridae; genus Osmerus; species Osmerus eperlanus. Next base: position 5,699,941 of record NC_085033.1, read on the forward strand.
TTTCTGTGGTTGGAGGTAGAGGTTTCTCTGTGGTTGAGTTGACTGGACTTGCTGTAGTCGGGGTCAATGGTCTCTCAGTGGTTGGGGTTGGTGGTTGTGGAGTGGAGTTACAGACAGGAGGAGTCACAGGCGTCTGAGTTGTGATTGGGCCAGGGGTTGCGGGTGCTGTTGGTTTAATCAGATCTGCAGCAAAGCAGCATCACAGTTACAAAACGAAATCCCCTCCACATAGTTTGCATTGTTATGTCATGTAAAGACCAAAGACAGAGTTCTCCTACTGGCACAGTTTCCACGATGAAGAGACACGTCATCTATGGCCACGTCAGACTCATCGTTTGATCCCCTACGTCCCTCAAAGATGATCTGAAGTTGAAAGTTCAAAGGTCAACCCCCCACGTCAGCACACTCTGCTCAGAAGATAATGTTGCAGGAAGAACTTTGAAACAATATTCAGCCAATGCGTACTACAAAGTCTTTCCCAAAAACCTCGACCCCTTCCAGCCAGCCATAGTCATGTGACTCTGGATCTCCATACCTGGAAGGGACCAGTGGTGTTGAGGTCCACCTGGGCCAGTCTCCATGCATCTCCCTGTTCGTTCCTCTTCCACCACACCCCATCGGCAAAGCGTCCCTGGAGCAGATAGACGTGCAGGCCCATGGTCTCGGCTGAGCCGTGCATGTGGTACCAGAACTGGAGACACTGGGGCCCTGGCTCAGAGCACTCGGAGCTGATTAGACGGGACGTGTCTCCGTAGGACACCCTGCTAGCCTCGATGTACAGGTAGTGACCAGTGGTATCTGGTGTGGAGTAGAGCCGAGGTTACAGTGAATAGCGTGTTAGAGAGAAATACGATTAGAGATTAAAAAAAGATAGGAGTGGAATTTACAGTATGTTTTGGAGTTGAAAGAAAACTTTTCATTCTGTTAATTGAACATCGTCACCTTGGCCCCTCAGGACCATGACCCAAATTATTTTACAGATGATAAGAATTCAACATTACCTCCACGTGTGTGGTCAAACGATGGGCCGGTCATCAGGGTGGGGGTGGAGCCACTCTGCCAGGTCCAATCAAAAGCGTCGGTTATCGTCTGCTCCCAACTGCAGAGGTTGGTGTCGAAACTGCAGTCGATGTCACAGGCTGCAGAGAGCATTCATACACATGATTGTGAAAAGGTAAGAAGGATAGTAACATTTCATGAAAAAACGCAACATGTAACCAGATAAGTCTCTATTTTTGACTGAGCTTACCTTGGAGTGAGGAGGAGCCGCGACGGGGAGACGATCGCCTGAGCACAAAAATAGAAACAGTCATGAAAACAAGCATCAATCAAATTTACTGTAATGTTTGTCCACATATTTTCAATAAAAAACACAAATAAAAAAATATATCTGCAGGCAGCAATGGCAGGTTCCTCCACAACATTGCAAACTTTTGCAAAATTGACATGATACAGACATGTATTTCATACATGTACACAACATTTCAAGACAATTGGAGCAATGGCTGATTTTAAGTCTTTTTTTTTTATTCTTCACAAATTGTCACTGTAGAGAAAGTCCATAGTGCCGACATTATGGGTTCTTGAGGATTTTTTGTTCCCCATGAGCAATAACGCATGCTAACCAACTTTCAGACATCTTGGCCTGACGGGGTCAAAACGCCACCCTTTTGAAAGTGACAACTTTGAAGTGTGTTCTGTAAGGCCACCTGTGCTCTGGTCAGGCCCATCATGCAGAGATCCATTCTTTAAAAGCTTTGAGTCAGGACTGGGAATGACATCACACCTGAGTTCAGGGTTGCCAGATCCGGCAAACATTTGCAGCCCAACGAGTGCTCAAAACCAGCCCCAAATGCCTGAAAACTAGCCCAATAGTTGTTTGGTGTACAACAGAGGAGTTACCCCATTTATCCAATAGATGCCTCCATAGTTAAAATGTAAAAATGACTGGTGGATTAATATTTTCCTTGTTTTTTGCTATCCTCAGATTTCATTGGTTCATTACAACAAATTATTTAATCATGCGGCTTCCGATCACCACCTTACAGTGACACGGAGCAACAATAACTTTACGAAAGTGAGGATACACTTTACTAAAGGAAGTGTGCGTAGGTTATGAACTACTACCGCTCGCTCTGCCCACACACTATCCATGCTGTTTCCCTCTCTCCCAACGCAGGTCACGCCAAGGCAGAAATGCGGTGGCCGCATGAGGTTTAGAAGTCGCCCAAAAACATGCCACCCACAATCAATACATTATACCGCGACACTGTTTTCAAAGTTGCCCGAAAATGGCTTGACAACCACGGATATTGAAACTTTTCTTGAGTTGATCTCAGGGGCAATTCTAGGATAAGACCTTTAGGGGGGCTCAGACCCCAATGAGAATGTGACATCTGCACCATGAAATTAACTACCTACTTCTTCTTTCCTCTTCTTAAAGGTGCATGGGGACAAAGGATATTAAACCTGTTTAAAGCCCTTTGAACATGTAATTGTTTGTCATCTGTCACTAACAGACACGTTTGAAAACTCTTATGTTAGAGCACTAAAACTTAGACGTGAATGATATTCGTTCTTTGTTTACAGGTTACATCAATCTTTGATTTGATTGATTACAGGTTTTGTTATTTTGGTCATTTTTGCAAGTTTTTGTAACTTTACCTACAGTTCAGTGCGGTGTAATTGTGTGGCGTGATAATTAAATGCTAGTGCGATAATGAATCATTTCAAATCATACAAAGTGTCATGATGCTTTGTATTTGATGCAGGATTATTTGAATTATTTTCTTTTTATATGTAGGCTATATGTTTGCAATAGTGGACGTATTCAGGCCAGGGAATTGGTTATCAGATGTTGAGCAACAGCCAACACCCCCACCCCCGTTGAAATGAACGAATGACTCGAAAAATGATTAGTTCTTTTAATGAACAAGATTCAAAGAACCGAATCCTTAAAATGATACGAACTTCCCATCACTAGCGTCAACTGAAACCATGTAACACGACGTGAAACATAACATATGTAGGCAATGACGTCACCACGTCACTTACATTAAAGACTGTCAGTAGTAAATTAATGGAAACTTGAAACACAACACCCTCCCCAAACGAGTCCAATGACTTTATAACTTTCGTGTTGGCCCATTCTATAGCAGTTTGCAGACATACTACGCAGATGAGACTCAGGAGAGTGAATTAGAGATCATGGTAGTGGGAGGGTGTTGCACTTTCATGCTTTTCTTTTTCGCCTCTCTGGACTCACTCTTATTTCCATAGCCATTGTGGTCTCAAACTAGCATAACTACATATGTGGCCTACACATACATACCGAATTGTAAGTCAATTGGAGTCATGGTTCATAAGATATTTGTACGTTTTTCAAAATGTTCACCGTACATGGTGGACTGTAAGGGTCGCCACTGTATGGTTTCCCATGATAAATAAGGCATGTATAGCAAGTTTTAGACATTTTAGACTGGGGTGGGAATGCCATCACTTTGAAAATTGACAATTGGGGCGTGGCCTGTAGCGCCACCTATGGGCAATGGTGGTCCATTTGTGGTGTGGTCGTTACTCAAGTCCTATACTTTCAATGTTTCAGAACTTGAACAACTTTTTACCATTGCATACAAAATCAGAAATGCAATAACACGAAGATCCATAAGGGCCTTCTGTCAAAACCAAGGAGTGAGGGGGGGGGGGCATGGTCAACCCACCCTTTTCAAAAAAGCTTGGATGTGTGTGCATCTCACCAAGCTTGCACGTGTGTAAAGGGTGCCAGGATGTGTGTGTGAGAATTTGGAGCACGCGCGCTGAGGAGCATGCATTAGCCAAGCATGCATATTTCAAATATTCACAATAAATCTTCTTTTCATCTTACATTTAACCTTTTCTCAGATTTGTGTACTAAACATTGTCAAGTCTTCATATGAACTTGTGATTGAATCAGCGTATCAGTTTTTGACCGGCGGATGTGTAAAGCATTATTTTAGCGTTAGTGATAAATTCGATTTCCTTTAATTTAATAATTTTGGAGATATTAAGTTGCCTTTGCACATGGTAACATGTTGTAGTGTTTTCCTCGTGTGTGGAACAGTCCCTAGGGCAATGTGGCACTTATTTATGGACACATGAAATATGTGCCACAGGTGCAAATTCACCCTTATGTTAATAATTTAGCCATTTTCTAATATATTACTCATTGCTTATCACCCTATACAAAGACATATGTCTTACAAATCAGTTTCGTATTTCAAGTCAATCGGAGCTACGGTTCATGAGGAGAATAATTTTGTTGTTTTGGACAAATATTTATTGTACAGAAAAATCCAATAAGGCGGCCGCTATAGGTTTTGAGGCTTTTTTGTTCCTCATGAGCAGTAAGGCATATGTACTAAATTTCAGAATTTTGGGACTTATGGTCTGCAAAGGGCATCACTTTGAAAATTGACATATTGGGGTGTGGCCTGTAGCGCCACCTATTGTGTCACATGGGCCATGTTTGGTATGGTAGATACTAATGCTCTGCATTTTCAGGTAACACTTTATAATAAGTCAACGCTTATTACAGTTAGTTAATCCTTTATAAAACATTTTGAAACATTAACAATACATTATTAAATAGTTAATAAGCTTATTATTAAACACTATGTTGATCATTAATAAACACTGTTAAAAAATATGTATTTTATTCATAATACAATTCATAAGGTGTTTGATAACTGCATTATCATACTTTATAGACAGCTTGTTAATATAGTTGCAAACCAGTAGTTTAAAAGGTGTTAATGGTACATGAGCTGGTATAGAAAGCATTAGCAAATGGTGAACAAACCATTTACATTACCTTTATAAAGCATGAGTAAATAACTAACAACATATTTACTTATGTCTTTAATTAATGTATGCCAAGTCGAATACAGGATTTACACTATGCTTTGCAAATATCTTAACAACTATTTTATAAAGACTTACTAATGATGCAACTTCTGATTAGTAATGCGAGTTATAAAGCATTTACTAACTGTTAGTTAAGGCTTTTGCGTGACCTAATCTAAAGTGTGAACTATCTATGCCTTATTAAGCATTTATAGAAAGACTATAGGCCTATAGATGTTGTGTTTTTGTTTTTTTTTAGAAGAAATAGCTGTTAATTTATTTACCTGGGTAATAAAATAGTATTTTATTTCCATTAAGAAGCAATACAGTAGAATTGGTATAAAAGTTGGTTACCCAAAGCTGTATTTTATTTTCCAAAAATGGCTGTTATAAACTGCAAATGTGTACTGTAGCTACTCCTCGACAGGTCTGCGAACGCCTTTGAAAGCAGAGATTTGTTAAAACGTTTGTTAACCGAGATCGTAGGTAGAGGTTTACAAACAAATCGTTTTAACAAATTGAGGCGACAAAGCGTTTGCTGACCTGTCGAAGAGTAAACATTTGGTTTCTTATATAGCGTTACTACAACAATACGTGGGAAGAGCCCAAATCAAACACGGCGAATCTGGAGCAGACGCCATCTTGTCAGAGCAATCAGCTGCACTTGTACTGGTGACGTCACTACATCCCCAAGGCAACATATCATCAACTCTTTTGAAAACGTCTTCTGGACCAATAAGAACAGCATATTGGTTCAATTGCAACAACAGTACGAGCGTTCTGATTGGCTAATGGGTAGTCATGCCAGCCGTGTATTCATAGTCTTTGAATACGCGGCTGATACGTATTCTTATTGCCCTGATGTCATCTTCAAAATGAGCGAGATCCAGATGACAATGAAGACATCAACAGCGACGAGGAAATTCTTAACTTTCTAAAAGAGCAGAAAAGTGTGAACACAGAGAGATAAACGACAAGCGCTAGGCAGATTGCTAGGTTTGGTTGCTCATATTTCAGATTGGTTGCTACAGTAGGTGCTAACACCTGAAACACACCGTGAGAAGACTTGAGTAGAGCTGAACAAAACGACATGTTTTAAATGAAAAGAGTTAAAAATGCATATATTAAACAACTTACTAACCTCGACCGTTCGGTCATGCCGGGAAATATCAAACTGAGGTTTTAACGTATAGACCGCTGTCACTCTCGGTTAGTAGAGCTAATTAGTTAGTAAGACACATGCCTGTCATTACTTCAATAAAATAGTAATCTTGTGTATCACATTGTGTTGTGTCTGTTTCCTTTTGAGAAACGTATGTTCAGCCTTGTGAATGTGAGGTTCGAGAATGGACAAGAATACCTTAATAAATAACTTATAAATGTTTAATAAGGCATAGATAGTTCACACTTTAGATTAGGTCACGCAAAAGCCTTAACTAACAGTTAGTAAATGCTTTATAACTTGCATTACTAATCAGAAGTTGCATCATTAGTAAGTCTTTATAAAATAGTTGTTAAGATATCTGCTAAGTATTAGTGTACGTATTCGACTTGGCGTACATTAATTAAAGACATAAGTAAATATGTTGTTAGTTATTTACTCATGCTTTGTAAAGGTAATGTAAATGGTTTGTTCACCATTTGCTAATGCTTTCTATAGCAGCTCATGTACCACTAACACCTTTTAAACTACTGGTTTGCAACTATGTTAACAAGCTGTCTATAAAGTATGATAATGCAGTTATCAAACACCTTATGAATTGTATTATGAATAAAATCCATAATAATTAACAGTGTTTATTAATGATCAACATAGTGTTTAATAATAAGCTTATTAACTATTTAATAATGTATTGTTAATGTTTCAAAATGTTTTAGAAAGAATTAACTAACTATTAGTTAATACTTTGTAAATGCCAAAAAGCGTTGACTTATTATAAAGTGTTACCCATAATAATACTGAAAAAAGCCAACAATAACAATAGGGTCCTCCTACCGGAGGAACCCTAATAACACTTCATCCAATCGTTGAGCTTGTTAGTACCTCCTCCGGATTATCAGCATGTTGTCTGTCACTCTCCAGCTCTCGCCAAATTCCTGTACATTTTTGGCCTTGTCACCGGTCGGCTTCATCAGGTCGTTTTTGTGTTTACCATCAAAATTCCCACAAAGGCCCCCGACCCTCCTCTTGTACACGTGTGGCAGGACAATCTCTGCACAGAATAATCAATGTCTTGTTCAGTTAATTTTTACACCAGAAATAAAATATATGTTTGACAAAGAGTACATAGTCTGAGACAATAATTGGTCACTACAGTGAATAAAGGGTGACTCAATCGTAGTGATTCAAGGGTTGTTTGATTATTTGGATATGTTTACTGGACTTCGGCATTAGATTAGGATTGATGTTCTAACAGGAAATGGAAAATAATCGAGGAAGTCGTGTCACCTGCTCTTTTGTGCCCATCAAACTCTACAGAGAGGCCAAAGTCTGTCTTCAGGTAGATACGAGAGGATCGCTCACGAATCTGTAGACCACTGGTTGGGGAGACAGGGGTACGAGTGGTCCTTCCATCCAGCTAGAGGTAGAGGGGGACGAATAGAAAGATCAAAGGAGAATCAAAAGAGAGACAGAGGATGAGGTTTAAATGTATAAATTCTGCTTCCTTTAGAGAGAGAGAAAGAGATAGAGTGAGAGTGAGAGAGAGAGAGAGATTTAGGGAGTGTTCCAAAGACCTGTCACACTCACTCAAACACAAGAAGATTGCTATGTAAGTAATCCTTTTAGTAGGTGTTCCAAAATCCTGTCATCAGTCTCTTCACGTATCTCTCTCATACCTGATCTGGCAAGTGTCAATTTGGCAGACCTCTCTCTCTCTCTCTCTCTCTCTCTCTCTCTCTCTCTCTCTCTCTCTCTCTCTCTCTCTCTCTCTCTCTCTCTCTCTTTCTCTCTCACCCACACCCCCACAGGCACAAATCCAAAACACAAGCCACAAATATACAGACTGAGGGACAGACAGACCAACAGTCTTTAGACCTGAATACACACCACCAGTTTCCTGTTTTTCTTAAATTCCACAGTGTGGTTGTAGACGCGGATCTTCAGGCCTCTCAGACGCATGGCATCACTGTCCTCTGTACTGTCTTCATCGCTGCTGTCCTGTTCACTGCTGCTGTCGCTGTGACTGCTGTCCTCACCGATACTGTTTTGTTCTCCATCGTGGTCGTCAATCAGTTCATTGATGCCCTCGATGTAAATTTCTGGAAGGTTCTTTGACAGGTCAGTGGTCTGGACCAGGATGTAGGAGTAGCGTCCCTCAAACTTGTGCTTCATGTCGTCAAAGGTCCTGTACTCTGGGTCTCCGTTGATGCTGCACTCGCTGAAGTCTAGAAGAGACGACAATGACGATGAACCACAACTAGTCTCAATTTGAGTAATGTCGTTAGATCTGGACACTCAAAATGTATCAATCCATTTGACAGGTTTTCCATCAATAAATAGTAGAGAGATGGTTTATGTTATGGTTTCTGAGTTGTGGGCTTACCTGTAGATTTACAGTGATATTGGCCCTGCTCGTTTTGAAGGCAAACAGAGTCATCATCACACTCGTCTTTGTCGTCACAATCAATCACTCCCACTCCATGCTTTTCTTCACACTCACACTTCTCACTGCAGTGCTCTGTGTACCACACTTCGTCAAACTGGAAAGCAAATGATGAATGTCATTAGCTAGTTCAATTCTGTTGAATCGGACTAAATAGTTTGCTCGAGTCTGAGTTTCAAATAGTACTGTGGATGCGAGCACCAGTCGGAATGATGGACATCTTTACTCACTTGATGGACATTACCACTACGGTCCACGCAGCCGCACTGCTGGATGGGCACGCACACTCTCTGTTTGAGTGCAAAGCCGTCGTCACACACACAGCCCTCCACACAGGGCTCGTCAGCTTGGCAGGCAGGGGGGCCATGCAGGTACTTACAGGTGGGCTGGCAGGCTGAGATACATGTGGTGTAGTGGCTGTTCTTAGGGCAAGAGGGCGCTAGAGTGAAAATAAAACAAATCATCATTTGAGTATAAAATCTTGTCATGTTAGGGCAGTTGAAGTTTTAGTAGCTTTTTATGATTATTTGAAAACTCACTTGGCCTCATGGTTGTTGGAGGCTGGGGTCTTTCTGTAGTTGGAGGCTGGGGTCTTTCTGTGGTTGGAGGTTGTGGTCTTTCTGTGGTTGGAGGTACAGGTTTCTGTGTGGTCGGGTTCACAGGACCTGCTGTGGTTGGAGGTTGTGGTCTTTCTGTGGTTGGAGGAAGAGGTTTCTGTGTGGTCGGGTTCACAGGACTTGCTGTGGTTGGAGGTTGTGGTCTTTCTGTGGTTGGAGGTAGAGGTTTCTGTGTGGTCGGGTTCACAGGACCTGCTGTGGTTGGAGGTTGTGGTCTTTCTGTGGTTGGAGGTACAGGTTTCTGTGTGGTCGGGTTCACAGGACCTGCTGTGGTTGGAGGTTGTGGTCTTTCTGTGGTTGGAGGAAGAGGTTTCTGTGTGGTCGGGTTCACAGGACCTGCTGTGGTTGGAGGTTGTGGTCTTTCTGTGGTTGGAGGAAGAGGTTTCTGTGTGGTCGGGTTCACAGGACTTGCTGTGGTTGGAGGTTGTGGTCTTTCTGTGGTTGGAGGTACAGGTTTCTGTGTGGTCGGGTTCACAGGACCTGCTGTGGTTGGAGGTTGTGGTCTTTCTGTGGTTGGAGGAAGAGGTTTCTGTGTGGTCGGGTTCACAGGACCTGCTGTGGTTGGAGGTTGTGGTCTTTCTGTGGTTGGAGGAAGAGGTTTCTGTGTGGTCGGGTTCACAGGACTTGCTGTGGTTGGAGGTTGTGGTCTTTCTGTGTTTGGAGGAAGAGGTTTCTGTGTGGTCGGGTTCACAGGACCTGCTGTGGTTGGGGGTTGTGGTCTTTCTGTGTTTGGAGGAAGAGGTTTCTGTGTGGTCGGGTTCACAGGACCTGCTGTGGTTGGAGGTTGTGGTCTTTCTGTGGTTGGAGGAAGAGGTTTCTGTGTGGTTGAGTTGACTGGACTTGCTGTAGTCGGGGGCAGTGGTCCCTCACTGGTTGGGATTGGTGGTTGTAGAGTGGAGTTATAGACAGGAGGAGTCACAGGCTTCTGAGTTGTGATTGGGCCAGGGGTTGCTGGTGCTGTTGGTTTAATCAGATCTGCAGCAAAGCAGCATCACAATTACAAAACAAAATCTCCTTCACTTAGTTTGCATTGTTATGTCATATAAAGACCAAAGACAGAGTTCTCCTACCGGCACAGTTTCCACGATGAAGAGACACGTCATCTATGGCCACGTCAGACTCATCGTTTGATCCCCTACGTCCCTCGAAGATGATCTGAAGTTGAAAGTTCAAAGGTCAACCCCCCACGTCAGCACACTCTGCTCAGAAGATAATGTTGCAGGGAGAACTTTGAAACAATATTCAGCCAATGCGTACTACAGTCTTTCCCAAAAACCTCGACCCCTTCCAGCCAGCCATAGTCATGTGACTCTGGATCTCCATACCTGGAAGGGACCAGTGGTGTTGAGGTCCACCTGGGCCAGTCTCCATGCATCTCCCTGTTCGTTCCTCTTCCACCACACCCCATCGGCAAAGCGTCCCTGGAGCAGATAGACGTGCAGGCCCATGGTCTTGGCTGAGCCGTGCATGTGGTACCAGAACTGGAGACACTGGGGCCCTGGCTCAGAGCACTCGGAGCTGATTAGACGGGACGTGTCTCCGTAGGACACCCTGCTAGCCTCGATGTACAGGTAGTGACCAGTGGTATCTGGTGTGGAGTAGAGCCGAGGTTACAGTGAATAGCGTGTTAGAGAGAGATAAGTTTAGAGATTAAGAAAAGATAGCAGTGGAATTTACAGTATGTTTTGGAGTTGAAAGAGAACTTTTTATTCTGTTAATTGAACATCGTCACCTTGGCCCCTCAGGACCATGACCCGAATTATTTTACAGATGATAAGAATTCAACATTACCTCCACGTGTGTGGTCAAACGATGGGCCGGTCATCAGGGTGGGGGTGGAGCCACTCTGCCAGGTCCAATCAAAAGCGTCGGTTATCGTCTGCTCCCAACTGCAGAGGTTGGTGTCGAAACTGCAGTCGATGTCACAGGCTGCAAAGAGTATTCATACACATGATTGTGAAAAGGTAAGAAGGATAGTAACATTTGATGAAAAATGCAATATGTAACCAGATAAGTCTCTATTTTTGACTGAGCTTACCTTGGAGTGAGACAACCTCTCTCCCTGGAATGGAAGTGGAAGTAACTGACGTCTCACCGTCCCCTATCCCGAAATAACCTATACAATGTGAAGATGCATACAAGATAAGCACATGTTTTTCTACACATCCTAAGGCTGTTATCCCGTAACAGTCGCACAACAACGGTGCATGCAAAAAATACCAACAATAACTACAAACGTGGTGAGGAGCTCGCTACCTGAGCAGGAGCCCGCCTGGACGGAGATATCATCCAGAGCCACGTCAGTGCCAGGGTCCGAGCCTCTGATGCCCTCGATGATGATCTGATGCAGAAACAACAAGATGGAGTAACTCCTTCTACATCATCACACCACGCTCTGATGTTGAGTGATGAAATCACTGTCTAAGGCCACTGTCTAAGGCCTAATAGGTTAGGCTGATAGATCGTTCCAAGCATTGACAGTACAGTATTGACCCATCATTTTTGCATTGACAGTACAGTATTGGCCCATCATTTTTGCATTGACAGTACAATATTGACAGTCCTGTTGGAGTCATGGCTAGGTCCTACCTGGTAGGGTCCTGCGACATCAATATCAATGGCAGCAGGAAGCCACTCAGGGTCCTGGTTGTTGACCCGGCGGGACCACAGCTTGGTGGCCTTGCCCTGGTGCAGCTGGTAGATGTTGAGGGCCATGGCTGTCGCCTGCCCGTAAATGTGGTAGAAGAAGCGCAGGCAGGACTGTCCTGTGAGCTGGCAGGTGGAGCTGAGGAGGCGGGCGGAGTCCCCACGGTGCACGCCGTCACCCTCAATGTACATGTAGGAGCCGTCTGGACAAAAGACAACACTCTTTAACCACTCTCCGTGTATGTATTTGAGACGTTTGTTTTTTTGGCGAGAGCTGCGTCAAATTGTATTTGATAGATTGTGTCTGGAGTGTCATGGGTGTGGGGTTAAAATTGTATGCAGCACTCTGTTCTAATAGTTCTGTTGTTTCAAGCAGGATAATACATGTATTTGAAATGGCTTCAAATTGTATTTGTAACCCAGACCCAGGCTAAACAGAGAGATCAAACTAACATATAATGTGTTTTTAATCACTACATATTATATTTAATCGCTTTATCTGGCATTGATTACATTTATCTTAAATGGTAGAACTGTACATATTTGTTAACCCCTTACATCCAGAGGTGTGATCCTGGGTAGGTCCAGTGAGGTCAGAGGGGGTTGGTCCACTCTTTCTCGTCCAATCAAAGCTGTCCTGGATGAGTTGGTCCCACCCACACAGGTTGTCATCAAAGTTACAGTTCAGGGGACACACTGTGGAAGACCCAACACAAACACACACTTACTCATCTGAAGAGAGAAACAGATGATGTTGACCCTACTGTATCTATCATAAGAGGCATGTGACCTCTGCCATTGAACAACATGACTGATATGTATGATTTTAAACCACCCTTCAAATTGACATAAGAATACAATGAATGCAATATTGACCGTGATGTAAATTCTTACTAGTCATGTCGGGTGTACTGGGGTCAGAAGGTTTTGGGGTTGTGGGGGTGGGGAGAACAGCTGAAACAGAGAGGAGAGACAGGCCAGCATTATAACACACAATAAAAAATAGAGTTCCTCAGACTGGTCAGAGAGTACAGGGAAGTAGTGGTGAAATAGGAGAGAAGCAGGTGATTATGAGAATAGGGGAAGAAGAAGAATGCAATATTGACCGTGATGTAAATTCTTACTAGTCATGTCGGGTGTACTGGGGTCAGAAGGTTTTGGGGTTGTGGGGGTGGGGAGAACAGCTGAAACAGAGAGGAGAGACAGGCCAGCATTATAACACAATACAAAATAGAGTTCCTCAGACTGGTCAGAGAGTACAGGGAAGTAGTGGTGAAATAGGAGAGAAGCAGGGGATTATGAGAATAGGGGAAGAAGAAGAGGTGGATGGGAAGCTGAGCCAGCCAATCTTCCTCCTCTTCCTCCTCCTCCTCCTCCTCCTCCTCCTCCTCCTCCTCCTCCTCCTCCTCCTCCATCATCATCATGGCACTACCACAGCGGGGCGCTCACCGCAGGCTGTGCCGTTCCTCCAGTCCCCCAGCTCCACCCCGGCCACCTGGCAGGCCACCACGTAGCTCTCCAGAGAGGCGCAGAGCACACGGGGGTCTCCACCCGAGGTGCAGTGGTCGTACTGGCAGCTTTCCATGTAGATCTGGGCGTGCAGGGTGCCGTGGCAGGGCTGGAACGCGAGCCCCCCAAGCTTTTCACACTCCGCCGAGGCCTCGCTCTCCAGGAGGGGGTGACAGGTGGGGGGCTCATCGGGCCGGGCGATACAGCTGGGGGAGAGGGGGGTTGAAGGGGGGAGGAGATAAACAGTGAGGGTGTTGTTCACCGTGGCTGATCTTTGAATCTGTGTGTCCATGGGTCTTATCTGTTTAATGAGTGATATATTGCTCATGAGGAGAACAGTGTCGTCGATATATTAAGCCAGAGACTTATTGACATGATGAAATTCCTTTCTGGGAAGCAGTACATGCGACTCACGGGTGACTATCATCCACATCTCGCCAGCTGTTGCCAAACACCAAGCTGTCTGTGGTGGAGTTGCCGTCTGGCATGAGAAAGTCGTCTTCCTGGTCGTTGGAGTAGGTGCCGCACAGGCCGCACATCTCGGCGTAGTAGCGCTCGTCCACCTGCAGGAAGAGCCTGCCCTTGCCGTCCACCTGAATCTTCAGACCAAAGTCTGTCTCCAAGACGACAAACTGCGCCTTCCGGGACACTCTCACAGAGTACTGGTTGGATGTCCCCTTGTATTCCAGGGGCAGAGCAGCCAAACCACCGTTCACCTGCCATACAAAGGGAGTTCCATTACTGGGTGATCTGTGCAGATTATTTCCGTGTTCAAGATTCCTTTCATTATCTTACAGATAACTGGGGTTAAAGGTCAGATACACGTCTTTGTACAGGATGTAAAAGCCCTGAGGCCATTAGATCTGTTGAGGGTTGTGAAATGAGGCTAATGCCAGCAAACAGCTCCTTCTGTTTACATTACGTAACCGTGGTGACAAATTGTACTAGTGCAACGTGCTGAAAACGCATCACTACAGATGCAAGGCAGCGCTTTCTCAGGGTGGTTGTTCATGCTTACATAGACATCCAGGCTGTGGTCTAGGAGCATGTGGAGCTCCTGGACCCTCAGGGCCACAGAGTCCAGACTTGCCCAGGGCTGGCTGCGTGGGTTCTGGTTGCGTCCGCTCACGGTGAACTGGATGGGGGTGTGCCCACCGCAGGTGGTGGCCAGGGTGTAGTTGCAGCCCCCCTGGAAGACGTACTTCTTGTCGTCGAAGGTGATGTAGTGGGGGTCTCCGTAGACGCTGCAGGTGACGGGGGCCGTGGCGTGGCAGCCGTGGACTCTGTCCACGTCCGTGCACACCTCCCCCGCGCCGCAGGACATGGACAGACACTGGATGTTGTTGTCGCCCATGCAGCGGCACTCATGCTTGCACTCGCCGTCCATGAAGGAGACTCCTCTCTGGAACCAGACCAGGAAGACAACACGGTCAACACCTATGCTCTGGTTGAATCATTATTACCCCCGCCCCCCCCAATATATTTCCAACTTCCGATGTTTGACTCGCATTTGGACACATGGCGATGACACCACACGGGGCGTGCTGATCGCCTGGGCCCCCACATTACCTCATAATGGTTTCCGTCCATCCAGCATCCGCAGTCCTCGGCGGGGACGCAGCCCACCACGCTGAGCTTGAAGCCGGGGTCGCACTCGCACCTCTCCTCGCAGCTGCCGCATGGTCCGGCCACCGCCGCGTCCAGGGCCGAACACGCCTCGGGGCAGCCCTCGGCGCAGGCGTTGTAGTGGCTGTTCGCGCCGCACTCCAAGGCTAAAGTTCAGGGGGCAAAGGGGTGAAAAGATGTGTTAAATGTGAGTGGTGTCAAAGGATGACTGTTTACCCCATCGCAGGTAATGAGTTTATGAAAGGGGAACTCTGAGAGAGGAAGCTGCAGGGACATACAAATAACAGGAAGTGACTAATCGACGTACGACAGATAGACGAGTTCCTCCAGGCGGGCACCAGGACTCCAGCCTTGATGCACAGGTTAGCGTAGGCCTGCATGGTGTCGCACATTGAGGACGGATCTGCGTGGGCATTGCACATCCCTGCCACGCAGCTCCGGAAGTAGCTCTCGGCCCCCAGGACGGAGAGGCAGCCAGCGAATGGCCCTTTGACCGATACCAGGGCTCCGCAGTAGGGCTCACTGGAGTACTCTGCCTCCTGGCTGGGGGAGCATGGGTGGGGGGCCACAGGGGTTTCACAGGAGGCCCCCTCCCTGGAGCTCTGCCAGCTTTGGACCAGGGCTTCGGCACTGGGGGCCGTCACGTCATCCGGGGTTCGGAGGTCATCGTCCCTCCACTGGTTGAAATTTCCACACATGCCACAGACCTTGCCAGAGTATGAGGGGGGCAAGGTGACGTGGGCGGTGCCAGTTTCGTCGTAGGAAACAAACAGGCCAAAGTTGGTTTCAAGGACGACGCTGGCGAGGTTGCTGAGGATCTTGAGCGAGCCTCCGTTCAGGCTCAGAGGGAGCTTCCTCCAGATACCGTTCACCTGAAGGACAACAAGAGCTGATGACGCTGTATATGAAGACTATTATTAGACATTTCAGATCATTTTAAATAAAAATGAATCTTATCACAACTCAAACATCTGCAAAGCAAACCATTTGTCAACTTGGTTGCAAAACGTTTATCAGTTTAATGAGTTTCAAGACACTAACACCCAGTGGAACACCCAGTGTTTATGGTCTGGATTAAGCCCTGTCATAAAAACAGTGGCTAAACCCGAGCAACGTTTGATAAAACATGTTGAAGACACTCGGTAAACATCACCGACTCGCCCTCACCATGACTCGGTGATTCTGCCTCTTCAGCAGGGACACCCTCAGGCTCCCCAGCGCTACGTTGACCTGCTCGATGGACGGCAGGGACGAGTTGTCCTTCTGTTTGCTCCGCACCTCAACACTGAACTGGGCCAGGGGCTCCAGGGGCGAGCACACCTTCGTCAGGGTGTAGGTGCAGGAGCCCACGAAGCTAAACACGGCCCCGTCAAAGGTACTGCAGTACGAGTCGCTGTGGGCAGTGCAGGTCCCGGGGCTGCTGGATATCTGAGGACCGCAGGTCTGACCATCAGCACAGGAGGAGGAGTTTTGGGAGGAGGAGGAGCAGGAGAGCTGGCCAGCTGAACACACGCACTGGGTGTTCTGGTCTGTCCAGAACTGAGAGTCCAGGTCACACTGGGTACCTGTTGAGAAACATGCAGATAGTGATCACCAAGACTCCTTTGTCTAATCTCGGTTCTGAGGGTGGTGATTCGAGTATTTCAAGCCACTCACCACACTGTCCTCTCCGGACTCCTACGCGGTTAACGGACACCTTGCCTCCCTCAGGCAGGCTGTGCACAGCCTCCAACACAATCTGGAAGGTAGTAATGGGATACCTGTCATGCTTACATTGACTAAATATAAACATTCATACTAAATTTGTATACAGAACTGCTTTATTTGATAGAATCAATCTCAATAGGACCTCCAATGATGGGCATATGTGAAGTCCGTGTAAAAAGGGCTATACAAATACAATTTGATTTGATTTGAACAATCATAACAAAACAAAAAAATCCCCCCAAAACATTTAGAGTTTGGATTATGTACGAAATCTGATACAATGCAACACTCTAGGTTGGTAATGATGAAAGCGAGTGTCTCCGTCATCGTTTACCTGTGCAAAGGTGTCATCAGTGGTGATTAAAGGGACAAACACTTGTCTCCAGTCATCTCCACCCAGGGCAGGCGAGTTCCAGATCTCTCTCTGGCTGGCGCTGTCTCTGAGAAGGGCTCGCAGATCCACACCCTGAGCCTCCGCAGGAGCCTGGTACCAGAACTCCAGACACGCCTCACTTGACAAATCCAGAACGCCGCTCTCCAGACGGGCCTCACCTGACGAGCTCACCAAGACTCCCTCCGGAGCGACAGCGTGCTCTTCTGAGAGACGGGCAAGAGGAGCACATTAGAAACATTCGGAGTAGTGATGGGAATTAGGACACAGTAGAGTAACAGTTTGCAACAGGCGAGCAGCAGATTCATGTTGACATGTATCCTTTGGAAACCCCAGCCATGCTATGTTATCAGGGAGGGAACAGGAAATGCTTTCTACACCCGCTTCCCATTTCTAATTCTATATCCCTGAGAGTTATTTTATTGAATTGTATTAACCTTCATTTAGGTGAGACAATTCTGAACCAGAACATGCTTGTTGCGCCCATTTAAAGGAGAACAATAGAATAAATGTGTTGGAGCTCACAGTGTGACCAGAACTACTACCTATTTAATGTGTCCCTCTCTTAGTGCCACTAATGAACCAAACTCCCCATAGACAGAAATACATCACCACTCATGAAACCAATTGCCCCTGCTCGGCTCTTCACGGCTTTACATGAACAGGAGCAGATGTTATGGAGCCATTTGAAAGGGGTGATTAACTTGAAAACGGATTACTACGTCTATTTGTTTGAGGGGTCATTAAAACAATTGCTGCAGTTTTAGTTACTTTTTACTATCAAAAAGTCCTAAACATTAACCCAATCAACAAATCCTTTGCAAAACTGATTAAAAAAAAGACAATGTAAAATGTAAAACCATACACGGATGTGCTAAATTGTTGTTTCTGAGGCGGTCCTCAAGACAAGCCACTCCAGGTTTATTACACTGAGGAGAGCACTCTAGCCCATTAAAGATGATTACACCGGTCATATGTGCGCACTGTGAAACAGACACAACCTGCTTTCAAGAACACTCAGTGTACCCTAGTGAACTAGCAGACTGCCGACTAATGACAAGAAACTGGGGCTTGACAGCAAATTGGTATAGCTATTAAGGTGCTGAAAAACCTGGTATAACTTCCTGGTATCCGCAAATATTTTCTAACGTTTTTCCACTTGAGAGGTCATGGACTTAGGGTTATGGCCGCCTGTAATGTAGTCACGTACCTGTTTCCATTTGGCTTCTTAGAAAACCTTCTGAGGTCCAGCCACAAAATGGAGTGATGTCACTGTTAAAGTCACACTTTGTGACATATTCTGTGAAGGGAAAGTGAATAAGAAGGGATTACGTGAGTGAGAAAGACAATGACTCAGAGAGAGAGAGAGAGAGAGAGAGAGAGAGAGAGAGAGAGAGAGAGAGAGAGAGAGAGAGAGAGAGAGAGAGAGAGAGAGAGAGAGAGAGAGAGAGAGAGAGAGAAAGATAGAGAGTGTTGATTATGTGACACCAATACACCCAAAATGCACCCACATGCTTCATGATAAGCTGGAGCCTCATGAAAGAAGCCTCTCATTTGTTAGGCTTGTAATGTAAGGACAAGTGTTCTCGTCCCAAGTTACTGTAGCAAGAAATTGCCAATGTGGATGACACTGGAATTAACGATGAGATCTACACAACAGCAAACTATAAATTAGACTGGCTCCCATTTTATCTACCAACAATATCTATGAGGACAATAGCAGCTGCATGAAGACACATTTTTAACTTTCTATTGAATGACATCCTGTTCCTACCTGAATTTGTCCTCCAGTTTGGAAGAGTGACTGATATGTTATCTCCTTCGGTCCTGAAAAAAAACAAAAAACAATTGAAAATAATAGGGTGACTGGCATTGTGTAATGATTAGTCACGTATTCTCAGTCAGCGACACAGAGAGTCCCATTAAAGAGGAGACTGTCAGGAATACACAAGTGGAGACCGGGCCGGCTGGAGAGACTCACCTGGCGTGGATGCCTGTCTGCAGCAGAGAAGCCACAGTGGCCGTGACCAGCAGACGGTAATAAGTATCTCCTCTCATGGCTGATATCCCAACGGGCAATCCTCTGTCACGGTCGAGTACTCTTCCTCTGGTCTCCCCTCTGGTCTCCCCTATTACAACTGTGTGTCTCCTGGAACAGCTGGTGTGAGATGCAGCCGTTGTGATGTCAGTGGGGGTGCAGAGTGCGGTGCGCTCCTCTGCTCAGCTCTGGGTGTGTGGAGGCAAGGTCTAGGTGGTTTATAAGCGTCTGCAGCCCACGCCCACCTGTCCAGGTACCCTCTGGTGCAACAGGGTGGAGCTAAGTGGGAAACAGGAAGGCAGGGGAGGGTGTGTGGGGGCTGTAAATAAATGGGTTGGTTGTGTGTCTTCAAGTGACCTGCAGTAACGGCAGGAGTTGGGACATTAATGGGTGTCAGTAATGGGTGTTAGCATTTGACTACAAGGTCAGAGGTATAAAGTCAGTTTCATAGGAGGCATGGCCTAAAAATCCCACCGCTGATAAGATAGGCCATGAGACAATGCTGTGAGGTAAATTACGCATATAGATGCATCCGTTGGATTGATTTCAATCTGTTCAGGAGAAATTCGAAGAGTTGTACTCATTTAATTGAAGACCATAGTGTGACCTCATCAAGAATACCTGCTTGGAGCTCCTGGAACTCAACAGTCACTCTTATCCTACTGTATGAAAGCTTCCATTGATTAGGTTGATTAGTTTAGAAATGTGATAGTGAAGTCACAGACACAATACAACAACGGTTTAAAAATGTGTGTTGCCGAGAGGGGTGGGTGAGAGTTCATTCATTAAAGTCAAAATTAACATTAACCTTTAGTCATTAGGAAAAGCTCTTGTCCAAACTACTTTAGAATTAATACTTAACCAAGCACCCATTCATAGAAGTCTTTGGTTTGACATTAGTTTGTTCAGACCATGGATAATGTTGCTTAACCCTCGTGCTGCCTTCGGGTCACATGACCCAAAGGTTTATAACGAACCATCGTTGTGTTTACCCAATTTTACCCAATACAAAAACAAATTAAAATAATTTTCTTTTAACCATCGCAATGTGGGGGGTCTGAGACAGCCTAGCTGTTAAAAGAAAATGCTTCACTTTGTCTTTGTATGCGGTAAATTTGTCGCAATACGACGGTGGGTCACAATGACTGATGGGTCAGAATGACCCGAAGATAACACAAGGGTTAATAAACTCTGGGTGAACAGTCCAACAACAACTGAAGTTGCATAGAACCCTGTATCCGTGTAAACGACAATAAAGTCGGGAATTATCCCTTACATAAAATCTGGATGAACAGTTCAATGCTAAACAACTGGAATTTCATAAAACCCTGTTTCCGTGTAGACGACAATAAAGCAATATATTGCTTGGCAATCAAAATAACAGATATATCTTCACCTTTGTAAAATGATATGATGTGATTTATTGAGGGCTAATCTGTTGTGGGTAAAGTTTCCCTCAACACTCATTAGTTCAACTTCCAGACACAGAAATAACAATGCACCTCTCAATGTTCTTATTAGCTTCTGAACCAATCATAAACCACATTTTAAAATCACATTTTAATTCAATAATCTCAGTGAATAAGTAGACACTCAGCAGTAATCAAAGAGGAGAACCACCAGATGTACAAAATTGAAAAAACGTAACGTTACAGTTGCTTGGTGGTTGGTTAACTGCTTGTTTTTATTTATGAAAGACCTACAGACCACTTATATGGAAACCCTCTTGAAACGGTGCTCCTATTCATGGTGATAGAATGATAGCTCAACTATTAAGAAATGTAGTGCTAAATCTATCCCAGAACAATGTCCACCAAAACTATGCCAGTCACGTCCATGTAGGCTTAAGTGTTCAACCTGTCTGGCCAATGTATGAATTTTACATGCACTTGTCCATGGAAAATCCACGATGAGTTATTTTTTAAATACATCAGCAATGATAACCTTTGCAGATCTTTCAACCCGCAAGGAAAACTGCAAGATAGCTTTATGTTATGAAATGTCCTCTTTAGGGCTTTAGTGTGACTGCACACTGTGACCTGTGAATCTTTGGTTTCTTGTGGCCCTTGTCTGTAAAGCATATTTACAATATTTCAGGTAAATAAGCCTGTGCAGAGGAGTCTAGGTGGGTAAAGTCAGGGAGGGAGATAAGAAAAAGACATTAGACGTTTGGAGAAGGCTTTATCGTTTTTACAACAAAGACCAAGTGCCCCCATCTCTTATGTAAACACAAGCAGGATCCCAAACTAATATTGAAACTACGTATAATGGCTTGGTTTCTCACATGTCTTTGTTCCAAGTCGCTGAAGTGCTAAATGTACTGTGTTCTACCCAATGTTCTTCCCTGTGACACGAGCAAACTTGCGAACAAATGGGTGTTCTCCTTGTCAGACCGCACCTCTGAAATAAAAGAGTCCGCAATAAAAGATCCAATTGTACAATTCTTTTGACATTGTTTGATGTGGACAGATTTATAACTGCTGCTCTATAATGTTCCAAATATGTCACTTCAACTGCTACATTGTTCGAGCGATGTGTGTGGCTATTGCACATTGCAAACACACAACATGAGGCTTTGATTCGTCCGGTGCGCTGCAGAAACATACTGTATCGTCCAATCAAATCACTCATTAATGTCTTACATTGTACTTGAACGCATACAATCTTTCGGGACTTACAACTATGGCACGTGTATTTAATGACATCATTGGAAGAGACACCTCAATCACACAAACAGATTTGAGGTACGCCTAAGCTGAGAACAGACAGGAAGTCAGACGGCACTCTGCTTCTCAGACGGCACTCTGCTTCTCTGTCACGATCAAGGTCTAAAGTCTGGAAGCGTACTGCAGTACAGATATGCTGAAGCTGTAATAGTGTGGTTGAACTTCAGGTGTAATAGTGTGGTTCTGCAGGGAACAGGGTTGCTATATGTGGGATCTGGTCTTTGATCTCTCTGTTAACAACCTCAGAGGAGTCTAGACAGACAGACAGACAGACAGACAGACAGACATTTTTTTCCACAAAAAGGTCCTAAAGCTTCAGCACTCACCAGAAATAATTTGTTGTATCTACAATAATCAGTTGGTATCACATCAACATATACATTCCAATGTGTCCTATTCAATATCACAACTCTAATTCCAAATCAATTTAATAATAATCTCCCGATTATTTTAAAAGAATTGGAACAGTAGACCATCTCTTGTGAACTATAGCCGTTCTTGAAATAAGTACCCACTCACCCAGTGTAAGGCCTACTCATAGAAAGGCACAGTAGGGTTCTCTATAACTCAATCTTATCACGTCTGACATGGAACTCTGTAAATATACCAGAGAAAATTATGAAAGAAAATAAAGTCATAAAGTAACCAGGCTACAGAGATATGCACTCGTCCATGACTAACAGGTAATAAAACCTTTATTTTTGACCTATTTTTGGTTTTCTGGGTACTGACTCTGTGACATGAAATAAAATAGAACACCTCCACTGGATGAAGGAATGTTGTGTTTTGTGACACTTTCAAAATGCCACTCGGTCACAAGGGGGTATTGTTCCAGATCACAGGAGGTGATGTCATCCCGTGTAGCTCTTGCACAAGAACGCAGACTGCTTGTCTGGTTATTCATTGGTCTGCAGAACTGCACCACAATAACATATGTACATTCAGTACGTTTGTTTCTTGTTGACGTACATGAGAAAGCACATTTTTTTTAAAGAAGCTTTTCTTAAAAACCTTTTTGTTTAGTCAGTTCTACGACTGCTAAAGTGTGTGTGTATGTACTTTCAATGTAAACCTGAAGTGTGTGTCTGTCTGTATATGTATCATATAAAACTTTTAAATTACAAATAAAGCTTCTATATGTTCATGTCACCCCATCTAGATTTTCTAAATAAAGTTAACCTGTTACTGTATATTGTTACTGTTATTGTTTCTGTTACAAGTTGGAGACGAGGGGGGACGGGGCATTCTTATTCGTATAAGAATAAAGTATTTTTTCTCTATTAGTTTCTCTTCCCTGGAACAGATTTCATGTTCCAACCGAGGGGGGCTGGTGCTATTTTAGTGTTTAGGGCTGCATCAATGACCCTTTTTGCTCATTCTAATATTACTGTTAGTTGCTCCTGGCATTCTCTAATTCCTGCTCTCCTCTCTCTGTCCCCCCTCCACACCTCCCTTTGGTGTGGGGGCTTGTCAGCACATGCCTGGTCGTGGGTCGGTCAACGCTGGACCTGGTCGCCAGTGGACGTCGATCTGTAACAGTCTGCCAAAGCTATATCTAGTCGCCAACCGGAAACCAGACTCGATGACGGACAACAGCGAGTTCCCGGTCCCTTTCCTCATCCCCCGGCCTGTGATGCTGCGCCGATCACAGTCCCCAGCCCTGTGGCTGCCTGTGCTTATATTGACATTCACCAACTGACCCAAGTTGAACACTGGATTTTGGTGTTTCAACACCCATTGACACTTCCCTGCTGTATGACTATGTTTAGCCTGTGTTCTGCACCTCTCTTTCACCAACCGTCTCTGGAGGAGGGGATCCCTCACTGAAATGCTCCTTCCAAGGTTTCTTAAATGTTTTCTCCTCTAGTGAGTTTTTCTGGGAGTTTTTCCTTGTCTTCTTTGAGGGTTTATGTTGGTTGAGGGGCAGTTCTATGGGCATATGTGAAGCACTCTGTAACATTGCTTGTAAAAAGGGCTATACAAATACATTTTGATTTGATTTGATTTTGAAAGCTATAGTAGCACCACGTAACCATCTTTGATGGACTAGAGTAAATCCACATGATCTATTACTCACCTACTTTAGTTTGTGATCTCCCATCCCTGTTGGTGTCTGGCTGTCTGTTGATTTTCCACCTGAATGGTCTCTCCCACTTTCTTCCCCAGTCCCTCGCTTTCTCTTCTTTTGTCTCCCTCTCACTCTCTTTTCTTCTCACTCCTCTCATTTCCTGTCTGCCTCTCTTCTTACAACACCCTTCTTCCCTACTCGCTGCTCAACTCTCTAAACCCCATTCCCTTTCGTTTCTCTCTTCCTTTCTCTATCCCACCTTCCTTTCTCTCTTTCTTTCCCCCCCCCCTTTTCTATATGGTATCTCCCTCTCCTCCAGGCGTATTACTGAAGACACCTCTGTACCCTGTCTCAGATCTCAACCTCGGGCCAAGTGCATGCCTGAAAGGTCACCCCTGTTAAAAAATCAATCCTCAACAGAGGCTTTCATCTGGGAATAGGTCAAGCCATGGCATATGAATTTCTGTAACCCGTCCGCCTGTCCTCCCCGACTCCTGTCCCACAGTGATGACCTCAGCTACCGCGGCAGGTCAAGGTCAGCGGTGATGGATAACTCAGAGAGCGATGGGGCCCCGTGTCCCAGATATACTCCTCCTGCTCTTTTCAGGCCGTTGTTCTTGTTCTTCTCCTCGTCCTGTTCAGACAGAGTAAATGAAGACGTTTGGGATCTCCACACAAGTTCCCCTCTTCGTCTGGGTGGAGCGCCTGGGTGGAGTGTGCAGCCGGGGTCAGAGGTGACCACAGATACGTACCAGGAGGAGGGCAGGGACTGGTGTTGATCAGTCCCTCTGGTAAAGCATTGCGTGATGCTCAGGCAGGCATGCTGCTTGTTTATTTCATGGTTGCCCTGTTTTTTGGGTCTCAACAGGGAAATGAACGTCAATTGAAGCAGTCTGTTCAGACTGTTTTGTTCGTGAAGTTAATTTCTACTCGTTATTTTCTTAAAAGGAATGCCTTTATGTGCTCCCAATATGCGGTCCTCAGAGTTTTACGTTCTTGTTTGATAAGTGCACATGAATTTGGGATTCAAAATCCACAAATGTGATAGCTCTTGAGAAAGGACCTAAATGAGAACATGAGATATAAACTACAGTATACAAGCTACACAGGACGGTGATGTTGAAACAGACTTCATAGACATAATTTAATTGAATAAATGTATAGATGTGATTGGGAAAGTATGATAAAATTCAGAGAGTAAATGAAGGGCTTGGCTGTTGAGCATGTCTGAAACACTTCTGAAACAGTAAACATGATTGTGGTTTTCTTGCCATTTGCTAACCAAGCTGAGGGAGCCGCATAGGCTGCTTGTAACCTGTTCCTGGTTTGCAGTCAGAACACCTCGTCCTCCGCTGTCAGAGAGCATGCAACACTTCCTCTCTCTTTCTCTCTCTCTCTCTCTCTCTTTCTCTCTCTCTCTCTCTCTCTCTCTCTCTCTCTCTCTCTCTCTCTCTCTCTCTCTCTCTCTCTCTCTCTCTCTCTCTCTCTCTCTCTCTCTCTCTCTCTCTTTCCATTCCACCCCTCCTTCCTACCTTCTGTTATGCTCTGCTGAAACATTTACATTTCACCTGCTGGTGATTCTCAGACTTTCTGCATTTCGGTTCACAATCATCTCTTTGCTCCGCTCCCTCTCCCTCTTCCTCTCCCTCTCCCTCTACCTCTCCCTCTTCCTCCCCCTCTCCCTCCCCCTCTCCCTCTCCCTCTCCCTCTTCCTCTTCCTCTTCCTCTTCCTCTTCCTCTCCTCTCCCTCTCCTCCCTCCCCCTCCCCCTCCCCCTCTCCTCTTCCTCTCCCTCTCCCTCTCCCTCTCCCTCTCCCTCTCCCTCTCCCTCTCCCTCTTCCTCCCCCTCTCCCTCCCCCTCTCCCTCTCCCTCTTCCTCTTCCTCTTCCTCTTCCTCTCCCTCTCCCTCTCCCTCTCCCTCTCCCTCTCCCTCTCCTTCTCCCTCTCCCTCCCCCTTTCCATCTCCCGCTCCCTCTCCCTCTCACTCCCTCAACCTTTCATTTAAACAAGTGTACTGGGTTTGGTCTGCCCCTTGAATCAATACTGTCATCACTGTCACTTGAATCAAAACAGAATGTAACATGTATGTGTGTTGTGTGTTTGCTTTGTTGATCGGTTTGTTTTAGGAGCATGTGCATTCTCCGTACGCTCACACTGTCTTTGCTCTGAATTCAAACATGAGCCTCACAGTTTATTAACTGGCCTCCACGCCAGTGAGTTCTAGAATGACTCACCAGCCAGGCAGTGGCCCGGAACACAGCAGAACAGGTTTCAGTGGGTAGTAATTATATCCTCCCTCCAGGGGGGGGCGCTCTCTCACTGTATTTGAATGTTATTTCTGAATCATGAGATTGCAAATGTTCTGGGGACTAGAGGTATTATCAGCCTGACTGCATAATGAAAAATACACCTTAAATGATCTCTTACTGCCACTAAGGCACAGTGGTAAATTGAATTTGGTGATTTATAGTGCGTTTATACGACAAGTGCCGCATTAGGTATTTGAGTCACAACGACGGAGTAAAGTAACTCCTTTCAGGATTGGTAAAAACATTTTGGCTGCAGGAGAGGAAGTCAGGTTGGGCTCAGTCTAGGCAAGACCTCTTATGGTAATTACATGAGTTTCTTTTCATGATGTGGGAAAAAAGGGGAAATGTGAATTTCATTAATTACAATAACAATTAATCTACCCATCTTGTCTGTTCAAGCCAGTATATTCAGGTAGGATGAATCAGATAAGGGATTGAATTTGCTGGGTACAGTGATTTTCTGCTGATAAACCCTTTGCTACTCGTGAACAATACCCAGGCAGAGCCGGCCCCTATGTCCTACACTGTGTCTGGCCCTCAATTAACTTCAAACTGCTCTCCATTACACGCAACAATGAGACACACCACCTCATTACCACACACTTGGTCCATCAGCACCACTCTTTTTTCCTGCTTTTCATTTTCCTTCTCATTTCTGTCATCCCTCTCTCTCCCATAGAGCACTTCTGATGGAATTGGCTCTTTGGCTTTGAGGAAGACGCCCCTTTGCCTTGAGGGAGGATGAGGGATGGAAGAGGGATGAGGTGGAGAGGGGGTGGGGTGGAGAGAGAGGGACAGGGAGAGAGCAAGAGAGGGGAAGGGAGAGCGAAAGACAGGGGAAGGGAGAGCGAGGAAAGCCTTATGGAGAGTGAGGAATCAAGATAATTATATAGAGTGAGAGATAGAGAGAGAGTGAGAGTGAGAGAGAGAGTGAGAGAGATGCAGTCTTGTTGTCCTCCTGGCCCCTGGTTCATGTTTACCGCTCCTCAGAGTCAGGGTGTTGGAGCGTAACCTTCAAAGGCCAGAGACCCAAAGAGCACACACATGCTTTAATTCACAATCAGGGAAAGGTCAGAACACACACGCACGCACACCAAGACACACACAAACAGACACACACATGTGCATGCACACACACACACCTGCACATCCTCTCTCAGACCCCCCCCCCCCACACACACACACACACACACACACAGAAACCCAAAAAGACAGCGTTGTTTCTGTGTGTGTGTCTGTCTGATGTTGTTGACACACCTGGCTGACATACCAGTTCTCCCCTCAACACATTACAAGATCCCTGTAGACATGAGAATGTCTCTGTTGTATCACCCACTTGAGGGCAGTTTCTCAGAAGGAAGGTGTAGACACTGTGAAATCTGCTACACAAAAATAGCTTTGTTAGAGACAGTACCACAGAATACAATGGGATATAATCAATACAGCTTGTGTTGTTCCTTTGTTGGAGACAAGGGAATACAATAGAAAGGAATTTCATCTATCAGTCAAACTGTACCAGTGCATTGTGGAACAGTTCATGGACAAATACAAATCAATGCAATTGCCAGGTAAAGCGAATGTGCAAATTGCGGCGACAGCGGTACTTGTAGGTCCATGATTGCGTTAAGATAACTGTGTGTCGAATATTCATACCCCTGGGTGTCCTGAGGGTAGAATATTTGCCAAGCGAGATATAGATGAGCTGTGCGATGCCATACAGCCACGTTGAAGGAATGACATCAGTTGTCCCCTGACTGCTGTGTGAGTCTGCGCTGAGCCACAGAGGCCAGGCTCTGCAAGGACGACTCAGCACTACTTAGGGGCACCGGGAAACACACTCATTACTCATTCATAAAGAGCCGCATATGCACGGTGGCGGGGGTGATGTCATCGGCACAGCGCTCCTCGGTGCATGAGGTTGTAGCCTGCTACTCCTCAGTCCAGGGCCAACCTGACCAGACGTGGTGGTGACTCATCTAGAACCTGCACCACTCCAGGGGAGTCAGGGCTATATCAGCACAGTTGCTGGGCTATGACTGTTACTGGGCTATATGACCCCTGTTACTGGGCTGTGACTGTTACTGGGCTTATGATCCCTGTTACTGGGCTATGACTGTTACTGGGCTACATGACAACTGTTACTGGGCTATGACTGTTACTGGGATATATGACCCCTGTTACTGGGCTATGACTGTTACTGGGATATATGACCCCTGTTACTGGGCTATGACTGTTACTGGGCTATATGACCCTGTTACTGGGATATATGACTGTTACTGGGATATATGACCCCTGTTACTGGGCTATGACTGTTACTGGGCTATATGACCCCTG